>NW_025813861.1:55000-95327 GCF_021917145.1 Hypomesus transpacificus
CGTTGGTGGTTCAGTGGTAGAATTCTCGCCTGCCACGCGGGAGGCCTGGGTTCGATTTCGCCCAATGCATTACTCTTACGTGGACCGTCGTTGGCCTTGTTTTGACTTGATTCGTCCTGGTCGGCGCGTGTAAGCTTGTGAGCTACCACGACGATGGATATCAGAGTCCTCGTTAGTATAGTGGTCAGTATCCCAGCCTGTCACGCGGGAGACCAGGGTTCAATTCCCTGACGGGGAGAAATACTCTTTTTGCGAAGTGTGGTTCACCGTCATCTCACAGGACTTGATATGAAGGACGTTTTTATGGTAACGCTATCAGGGGGCGTGGTTTGACACATCCCTTTAGCAATAACTGAATAACGCATGTTCTACAGCGTTACACTTGCACACGCGGGAGGCCCGGGTTCGATTTTGCCCAATGCATTACTCTTACGTGGACCGTCGTTGGCCTTGTTTTGACTTGATTCGTCCTGGTCGGCGCGTGTAAGCTTGTGAGCTACCACGACGATGGATATCAGAGTCCTCGTTAGTATAGTGGTCAGTATCCCCGCCTGTCACGTGGGAGACCAGGGTTCAATTCCCTGACGGGGAGAAAGACTCTTTTTGCGAAGTGTGGTTCACCGTCATCTCACAGGACTTGATATGAAGGACGTTTTTATGGTAACGCTATCAGGGGGCGTGGTTTGACACATCCCTTTAGCAATAACTGAATAACACATGTTCTACAGCGTTACACTTGCACACGCGGGAGGCCCGGGTTCGATTTTGCCCAATGCATTACTCTTACGTGGACCGTCGTTGGCCTTGTTTTGACTTGATTCGTCCTGGTCGGCGCGTGTAAGCTTGTGAGCTACCACGACGATGGATATCAGAGTCCTCGTTAGTATAGTGGTCAGTATCCCCGCCTGTCACGTGGGAGACCAGGGTTCAATTCCCTGACGGGGAGAAAGACTCTTTTTGCGAAGTGTGGTTCACCGTCATCTCACAGGACTTGATTTGAAGGACATTTTTACGGTAACGCTATCAGGGGGCGTGGTTTGACACATCCCTTTAGCAATAACTGAATAACGCATGTTCTACAGCGTTACACTTGCACAAATAAGCGGGACGCGTGGAACAATCTGTCCAGCAGGGTCTGACTTCAACCACGCCCGGATCTGCCAGAAGTTCTTCACAGGACGATGATTGGTGGTTCCAACCCCTGTGTCCTGAGAAGAAGGTTGAAACCAAGTAGCCATTGTCAAGGGCAGGTTTGGGGTCTCAGATAAAAAGCTTTTGTAGGTTCCACCGAGATTTGAACTCGGATTGCTGGATTCAGAGTCCAGAGTGCTGACCGTTACACCATGGAACCCCCACCTTGAGTCCTATGGAAACACTCAACAAAGACACTGTGCATCTCTCCGGCTTTTAGTGCAAGTCGACACGTCCCACCCTTTCGCCGCCCGTCGTAGCGTGACGGCGAGACCGCGTTCGTTGGTGTTACGTCCCGCCCGGCACAAAGCACAGGCATTGGTGGTTCAGTGGTAGAATTCTCGCCTGCCACGCGGGAGACCAGGGTTCAATTCCCTGACGGGGAGAAAGACTCTTTTTGCGAAGTGTGGTTCACCGTCATCTCACAGGACTTGATATGAAGGACGTTTTTATGGTAACGCTATCAGGGGGCGTGGTTTGACACATCCCTTTAGCAATAACTGAATAACACATGTTCTACAGCGTTACACTTGCACACGCGGGAGGCCCGGGTTCGATTTTGCCCAACGCATTACTCTTACGTGGACCGTCGTTGGCCTTGTTTTGACTTGATTCGTCCTGGTCGGCGCGTGTAAGCTTGTGAGCTACCACGACGATGGATATCAGAGTCCTCGTTAGTATAGTGGTCAGTATCCCCGCCTGTCACGTGGGAGACCAGGGTTCAATTCCCTGACGGGGAGAAAGACTCTTTTTGCGAAGTGTGGTTCACCGTCATCTCACAGGACTTGATTTGAAGGACGTTTTTACGGTAACGCTATCAGGGGGCGTGGTTTGACACATCCCTTTAGCAATAACTGAATAACGCATGTTCTACAGCGTTACACTTGCACAAATAAGCGGGACGCGTGGAACAATCTGTCCAGCAGGGTCTGACTTCAACCACGCCCGGATCTGCCAGAAGTTCTTCACAGGACGATGATTGGTGGTTCCAACCCCTGTGTCCTGAGAAGAAGGTTGAAACCAAGTAGCCATTGTCAAGGGCAGGTTTGGGGTCTCAGATAAAAAGCTCTTGTAGGTTCCACCGAGATTTGAACTCGGTTTGAATTAAGGTAAGGGTAAGGGACAATCCTTACCCGAGATTTGAATTTCGCCCAATGCATTACTCTTACGTGGACCGTCGTTGGCCTTGTTTTGACTTGATTCGTCCTGGTCGGCGCGTGTAAGCTTGTGAGCTACCACGACGATAGACGTCAGAGTCCTCGTTAGTATAGTGGTCAGTATCCCCGCCTGTCACGCGGGAGACCAGGGCTCAATTCCCTGACGGGGAGAAATACTCTTTTTGCGAAGTGTGGTTCACCGTCATCTCACAGGACTTGATTTGAAGGACGTTTTTACGGTAACGCTATCAGGGGGCATGGTTTGACACATCCCTTTAGCAATAACTGAATAACGCATGTTCTACAGCGTTACACTTGCACAAATAAGCGGGACGCGTGGAACAATCTGTCCAGCAGGGGCTGACTTCAACCACGCCCGGATCTGCCAGAAGTTCTTCACAGGACGATGATTGGTGGTTCCAACCCCTGTGTCCTGAGAAGAAGGTTGAAACCAAGTAGCCATTGTCAAGGGCAGGTTTGGGGTCTCAGATAAAAAGCTCTTGTAGGTTCCACCGAGATTTGAACTCGGATTGCTGGATTCACAGTGCTGACCGTTACACCATGGAACCCCCGCCTTGAGGCTTATGGAAAGACTCACCAAAGACACTGTGCATCTTTCTGGCTTTTAGTGCAAGTCGACACGTCCCACCCTCTCGCCGCCCGTCCTAGCGTGACGGCGAGACCGCGTTCGTTGGCGTGACGTCCCGCCCCGCACAAAGCGCAGGTATTTGTGGTTCAGTGGTAGAATTCTCGCCTGCCACGCGGGAGGCCTGGGTTCGATTTCGCCCAATGCATTACTCTTACGTGGACCGTCGTTGGCCTTGTCTTGACTTGATTCGTCCTGGTCGGCGCGTGTAAGCTTGTGAGCTACCACGACGATGGATATCAGAGTCCTCGTTAGTATAGTGGTCAGTATCCCCGCCTGTCACGCGGGATACCAGGGTTCAATTCCCTGACGGGGAGAAATTCTCTTTTTGCGAAGTGTGGTTCACCGTCATCTCACAGGACTTGATTTGAAGGACGTTTTTACGGTAACGCTATCAGGGGGCGTGGTTTGACACATCCCTTTAGCAATAACTGAATAACGCATGTTCTACAGCGTTACACTTGCACAAATAAGCGGGACGCGTGGAACAATCTGTCCAGCAGGGGCTGACTTCAACCACGCCCGGATCTGCCAGAAGTTCTTCACAGGACGATGATTGGTGGTTCCAACCCCTGTGTCCTGAGAAGAAGGTTGAAACCAAGTAGCCATTGTCAAGGGCAGGTTTGGGGTCTCAGATAAAAAGCTCTTGTAGGTTCCACCGAGATTTGAACTCGGATTGCTGGATTCACAGTGCTGACCGTTACACCATGGAACCCCCGCCTTGAATCCTATGGAAACACTCAACAAAGACACTGTGCATCTCTCCGGCTTTTAGTGCAAGTCGACACGTCCCACCCTCTCGCCGCCCGTCGTAGCGTGACGGCGATACCGCGTTCGTTGGTGTTACATCCCGCCCGGCACAAAGCGCAGGCGTTGGTGGTTCAGTGGTAGAATTCTCGCCTGCCACGCGGGAGGCCTGGGTTCGATTTCGCCCAATGCATTACTCTTACGTGGACCGTCGTTGGCCTTGTTTTGACTTGATTCGTCCTGGTCGGCGCGTGTAAGCTTGTGAGCTACCACGACGATGGATATCAGAGTCCTCGTTAGTATAGTGGTCAGTATCCCAGCCTGTCACGCGGGAGACCAGGGTTCAATTCCCTGACGGGGAGAAATACTCTTTTTGCGAAGTGTGGTTCACCGTCATCTCACAGGACTTGATTTGAAGGACGTTTTTACGGTAACGCTATCAGGGGGCGTGGTTTGACACATCCCTTTAGCAATAACTGAATAACACATGTTCTACAGCGTTACACTTGCACAAATAAGCGGGACACGTGGAACAATCTGTCCAGCAGGGGCTGACTTCAACCACGCCCGGATCTGCCAGAAGTTCTTCACAGGACGATGATTGGTGGTTCCAACCCCTGTGTCCTGAGAAGAAGGTTGAAACCAAGTAGCCATTGTCAAGGGCAGGTTTGGGGTCTCAGATAAAAAGCTCTTGTAGGTTCCACCGAGATTTGAACTCGGTTTGAATTAAGGTAAGGGTAAGGGACAATCCTTACCCGAGATTTGAATTTCGCCCAATGCATTACTCTTACGTGGACCGTCGTTGGCCTTGTTTTGACTTGATTCGTCCTGGTCGGCGCGTGTAAGCTTGTGAGCTACCACGACGATGGATATCAGAGTCCTCGTTAGTATAGTGGTCAGTATCCCCGCCTGTCACGTGGGAGACCAGGGTTCAATTCCCTGACGGGGAGAAATACTCTCAAGGGCAGGTTTGGGGTCTCAGATAAAAAGCTCTTGTAGGTTCCACCGAGATTTAAACTCGGATTGCTGGATTCACAGTGCTGACCGTTACACCATGGAACCCCGCCTTGAGGCTTATGGAAAGACTCACCAAAGACACTGTGCATCTTTCTGGCTTTTAGTGCAAGTCGACACGTCCCACCCTCTCGCCGCCCGTCCTAGCGTGACGGCGAGACCGCGTTCGTTGGCGTGACGTCCCGCCCCGCACAAAGCGCAGGCATTTGTGGTTCAGTGGTAGAATTCTCGCCTGCCACGCGGGGGCCAGTTACGGATAGGTGTAACAGAAAAAACTGGATTTTACGTGTCTGTTTTTGTCATGCCGGAGACCGGGGTTCAATTCCCCAAAAGCTGATTTATTTTTAAGCCCTGGTATGTTTTTTGTACTAAGTTTTTGTAAAATGAAGTAATTTATATAGCTTAAATATCAAGTCAGTCCAAATATGAAACTTTTGTCATCCATAGTTTTTTTTTAATGTTTTCTGTGTTCTGTATAGATGATAGCAATAAATCCAAGACAACTCATGCTGAAATCTGAACTTTGTTTTATAGTGTATTAAGACTCAAGTTCAAAAGCAAAAAACTATTTACAATTATGTGCACATGACTAATTACACATCATTATTTACACTCTACTATGACACACCCTTTCACAGTTTCTATTATTTTACATCACTATTATTTACACACAATTATGTGCACATGACTAATTACACATCATTATTTACACTCTACTATGACACACCCTTTCACAGTTTCTATTATTTTACATCACTATTATTTACACACAATTATGTGCACATGACTAATTACACATCATTATTTACACTCTACTATGACACACCCTTTCACAGTTTCTATTATTTTACATCCCTATTCACACCGCTATTATTTACACAAGATTATGTGCACATTACTAATTACACACCATTATTTACACTCTCCTATTCATTTCCCCTTCTCAGCCAGCCATCTCAACCTCTCTGCCTCATAAAAGGCTGAACCCTTGAAGTCCCCCCAGATCAGCTCCTTCTCCATGCCTTGGTCCTGATATAGGGAGAACACCTTAGCAGGACAGTAGACATACTTCCCTGCCACTCCTGGGAATCCTGTGTGGACATGAGGGCTATCAGGGCCTTGTTTTAAGACACGGTGGCAGAACCTGCACAGCCGCCCCTGTGGTGGCACATCTGCTGCCTTCCTTTTGGCCTTCTGGCCCTGCACTTTTCAGCAAGCTCCCGCTCAAAAAATGGGGTGTCCATGAAGTCCACCAATTCCATCCTGGGGTTTGTAAGTCCCTCTGCCCCATATTTTTGGTGGACTTTGGTTGAGCAGTAAAAGTACCTGGATGGCCCATTTTGGTAAAAAAAATGAATGGATGAGCCATCGTTTTCAAACCGGGACTTGGGCTGGCCACAGGAAAGACAGGTTTTTGTTTTCTTCTTTTGTCCTCTGGCTTGTTGCTGTTGCTGTTGCTGCTGCTGTCTTTGCAGAATGTCACTCACCATTCTCTCAATCGTTTCCTCTGTCAGTGGCGATGCCTTGGCTGGAGGATTCACAGTGGCAGGTGAGAGGGTGGTTACAGGCACAGTGACAGTGTCACTGTTCTCAGTCAAGCGCTGCCACAGCTGTTGGGTTTCCAGCAGCTTTTCTGGACTGACATTAAGTGAGGAGCTGGTGTTCTGCAGCTTGGCCAGATATTTTATATATCTGCAGATGTGCAGCCGTGTTGTCGGGTGTAGGAGGGAGTTTGGGTCAGTGATGGAACTGTGGACCATGGCTGCATACTCATGGTCCACAAGCCTCAGCATGTCCTTCTGTCCATGGTACGTGGTGAGCAGACCATCAATGGCCACTTTCATAGGGCTAGTCCACCTGGTGTGGTCGAGCACAAAGACCCGGCCTCCAGTTTTAACAGGCCCGGTGTGGGCACTCCGAGGAGAGGCAGCCATTGGAAGGGTCGGTGTGTATGGCACAGCTGAGAAATAAATTGGATACAGTTTATTGTTAGTAAATACAGTGTATAGTTTGTTTTTGAAAACCACACATGGATGTCTGTACGTGTAAATATGTGTACAATTCAAAATGTTCCTTTCAGAATCAGAATTTGTTTTATTTGCTATGTAAGTTCACAAAACAAGGAATTTACTGTAGCAGGAAGGTGCATACAATAAACATATACGTATCTTGAAAAAAAAACTTTAATGTTTAAATTAAAGTCTAATACTAAAGAACTGAACAATCTAAAATTACCTGTATTGTCCTGGGGTTCCTCTGAACTCTCACGCTTAAGATTCAGTGCAGCAGGGGGGAGAGGCGCAGGACAATGAAAGAGCGCTATGGAGGGCTCGCTGGAGGACTGTAGTGGGGACTGGGTGTTTGCAGTCGTAGGGGGACAGGGCTGAGTGGGGCCAGGGGTTCTGTATTTGTCCCAGTCGATAGGTACCGGACGACAACCAGGTTCCAGGTATTTCAACCCAAACATTTCTCCAGTGTCCCTGTTTGAGACGTACAAGGCTTTGTACTTGGGCTGGCCTGTCACCCTTACAGAGGCTGCATTCAGCTCCATCATGAGCACAGGGTCAAACATCGCTGGAAGGAGGACATCAGGCTGTTTCAGGTCCACCAGCCTCTCAAAGTTCCAGCGTGCCACTCCAGTCATACCCTGGGCCTGGAACAGCTCAGGGGAGACACGGTTGCCAGTCACCCATTGGGCCTGGTGAAAGTGGTAGCCTTCCTGCTGGGAAGTGCCTCGGACTGGGATCCAGATGGGCACTCTGGCTCCCTCCCCCTGGACATGATTCAGCTGTAAGGTTCCCCCATACCTGTACATGATCCCGTCTTTCAGCTCTGGGTCACTGAGGCAGCCCGTCAGTATGTGGACCCGCTGGATCCTCCAGGTCTTCAACATTGTTGGCTTGAAGAGCGGGACATTGTCTGGGTCCTTGGACATTTGGAAGTGCTGAAGAACCTCCTCTATCCTGGTCACCAGCTCCTGAGGCTGAGGGATCTTGGTCCTGCAGTGATCCCGGATGTGCTGCTTGGTGGGGTTTGGAGGCACAATGCCACAGAAAGTGTATGCAACTTTCAGCCTCTGCAGATTTTCCTGGTCGACCACAAGGAAGGCAGCGGAGAGGAACTGGCAGAAGGAACTGTACAGGGAATGATGCTCAGACACACACTCCCTGCAAAAACGCCTCATGCAGTGAAACAGGTCCAGCTTCATTTCTATGTCCGGGTTGAATTTTGACCTTGAGGCACAGGTGTTGGACAGCTCCCCTGCAGTGACCTCTGCCAACACAGCCTCTGTGGTCTTCCAAGCATCCCACACTAGATGTTCACCAGGGTGGGAGTCTGGAATCCTGAATGCTGCACAGCAGTCCCTACACAATTACCAAAATGGAAGAAAACTAAATGAGAAATATGCAAATATATGGGCTACATTTACAACAGAAATGTAGTTACATTCACATTATATGATTTACATGTCTTATGAATTGTGTGCTATATAATAGCCATACCTGTCCACCCAGTGGTACTTGGCCATGTCCAGTCCAGCAGCAGTGTAGCGGTTGGCCAGACCTTCATACATTGGCTCCAAGGAGCGCTCAGACTCAGACTGCACCATCACCCAGGAGAGGATCATCCAGTTCTCGTTCATGATGGCGTAGGATGACATGGCCCCTGAGGAGAGTGTAACCTTTCTGGCAATCTTGCGCGTGTGGTTAGATCTCAACACCTGCCCAAAGGTCCCCTGTAGGAGCTTGTTGATTGCTGGCTCCTGGCGTCGAAACTCCTGGAGCAAGCAGTCTGTCAGGTATTGTGCAGACACTGACACTCCACTCCAACCATCAGCGTCTTCATAACCTCCAAAAGGAGGCACCTGGTTGTGCCCCCTGATGAAGGCACTGATTGTTTTCTGGCCACCCAAGCCCACCTCTGTGTCCTGGACATTCTGCACACAGTGCAGGTAGGAGAGATGAGCTTGCTCATATTTTAGGTGCAGCATCTCCGTCACCTGTTTGGCCATGTCATTGGGTGATTTACCCGTGCGCCTCAGCTCATGCAACACCGTTTTGCAGATGGCCTTTTTGTAGGTTAGAAAGCCTGGCAGGATGTTAGTGAAGCGCTGCGGAAGTTTGTCCAACCACTGAGGGTTGTCAGCAAACCAGTGCTTCCTGCAGGTCTTGCAGCACAGACGGGATGCAAAAATGTAATATTGGCCACTCATGCCAACAATGACACGAGGCCTCCCCACCCCCACCGATGCTATCATCGGCTGCGGACAACCATGGAGACATGGGAGCACGTAATTGTTTCTTAGGCGCTCCATGATGTCATTCTCTGGTTTCCAGATGAAAAACGGATGGAGCTGGAAATATTTGGGGGAGGGCAGGTCAGAAGAGGTCTCAATAAGCTCTGGCTGAGGTGGGTAGCGCCACAAAGAGACCATCTTCATCAGATGGCGTACTGGGCGTGAACCTGGCCACAGCCCCAAAGCTTCCATCTCCGTCTTAATCCAGATCCGCTGCTGATTGGAGCAGGTCCAGCGACAGACATCCGAGTCATAGCTAGGGACACTAATGGATACTGCAGGAGAGGGTGCAGGCTGTTCACTGGATGCAGGGTCTACTGGAGGAGCAGGGTGTGACAGAGCTGTGAAAAAGCAAAAACCAGATTGAGATATTAACATTTAATCGGCCGTGAAAACATTCTGTTTCTCTTTTCTCTCAATAAGTGGCATGAAATGACAATGTTTTACTTTTCAGAAAACTAACTTGTTTATAGACAACAAAATAAGAGTTTGTGTCCATTGAAAATGAAAGGACATACTGTGTTCTGACAAAGTTGGTAGTGGGATCAAAGATTGACCCAAGGCAAGCAGCTGAGGAGGTACCGGTAGGCAGACCTTCACTGGAGCGGAGGAAGCTGGTGGAGATAAAATAACACAAACTTAAACATGAATGGGAGACACTTTCATAGCAAATAAGGAGAAGCAGTTGTGGGGCAGTCAGATGGTCTAGAGCAGAGGTCGCCAACCTGTCGATCGCGATCGACGTGTCGATGTCGGAGACTTTCCCTGTCGATCTCCAAAATAATTTCAGAAATACTGATCTCCGACTAATTCATGAACGCGGAGGATTCTTAAACTGAACGCGCGTTCTCTTGTACCTGGATTTGCACATTGGCCTGTGCGTGTTGCAAAGCAATTCACCGACAGAATAAATGGGCGTTTTTTCCCGAAGACGACCTTTGAGAGACCTGCTATCCCAGGATACCTGTGGGCGTGGTTGCCGTTGGTTTGTTTATTTACCCGGCCGTGTTGTCCACATAGTGTTAGCAAGCATGGCAGAGGCACCACGAAAGAGGGCAAAAAACTACAGTTTCCATCATGAATGGGAGGAGGAATTCATCTTTACCTTGGTAAAAGACAAGAGTGTGTGTATGTTGTGCCACCAGCCACAGGCACTGTCTAAGCGAGGGAATTTGGAGCGGCACCACAACACTAACCATCCGAAATTCAAAGACTGCTATCCACCAAAGAGCGCAATCCGCGCCAAAAAAGTTCAGGAGCTGAAAGTGGAGTTGAAGGCTCAACAGTCGCTTTTCTCACAACCTACGTCTCAAAGTAAGGCTGCAACTGAGGCGTCATTTCGTATTAGCCACATTTTGGCTAAACACAAGAGACCTTTTACAGATGGGGATTTGTTTAAGGAACTATTGACCGTCACCGCAGAAACTGTTTGCAGCACCTTCAAAAACAAAGAGGACATAAAAGCTGCATTCCGTGCTGTGCCTCTTGGTCCTACAACAGTGACACGAAGGATCGAGTTACTGTCGGATAACGTTGGTCAACAGGTGTTGGAGGACTTGTCACTCTGTGAATATTTTTCACTGCAGTTTGATGAATCGCTGGATGTAATGGACACGGCTCAGCTTGTTGTATTTGTCAGAATGGCTTTCCAGGACTTTACAACAAAGGAGGACTTCCTCACTCTTCTCCAATTAAAAGAGAGAACGAGGGGTGAGGATATTTACAACGTTTTTAAAAGCTATGTCCGTGAAAAGAACATCCCCATTCAGAAACTGGTGGCAATCACTACCGATGGGGCACCGGCAATGTGCGGTGTGCACGCTGGTTTTATAGCACTGTGCCGTAATGATCCGGATTTCCCCGACTTCATGAAGTATCACTGTGTGATTCATCAGCAAGCCTTGGCTGGGAAAGTTGTGGACTTTTCTCATGTCATGTCACTGGTGGTCAAAGTGGTAAACTCGATTCGAGCAAAAGCGCTTCAGCATCGCTTATTCAAGGCGTTATTGGATGAGCTCGATTCGGCGTATGGAGACCTGCTTCTGCATGCTGATGTCAGGTGGTTGAGTCGCGGAAAAGTGCTGCAGCGATTTGTTGACTTGCTGCCTGAGATTAAGACGTTTCTGTCGAAAAGGAACGAGGAGCACGAGGAACTTTCAACGGATGCGTGGCTACTGGACCTGGGGTTTCTGACGGACCTAACCGGAAAACTGAACTCGCTCAACCACGAACTCCAGGGAAAAGACCGGCACCTCCTCCACATGATCAGCGCAGGGAATGCGTTCAAGGCCAAACTCTGTGTCTGGACCACGAATCTGAGGAAAGGGACGCTGACACACTTTACAAACCTGGAAAAAATGTCACAGTCCATCAAAGACTCTTCTGACTTTCACCCTGAGCAGTACTGTGTGCACCTGGACAAACTGGCAGCGGAGTTCAGTCGACGTTTTGGTGAGTTAGAAATCATGAAGGATATTGCTGCATTTCTTTCAAACCCATTCCTGCCTATTAATACAGAGGAGGTTGCAGACCAATTCGAGAAAGCATTTGCTTTGCCAAGTGGAGTGGACATGGAGATGCTTGATTTGCAAAATGACATTGAGCTGAAAGCCAGGTCAAGGGACAGTGACTTTTGGGGACTTGTCAGCCAAGAGAAGTTTCCTCTCCTCAGTGCATGTGCACTAAAAGTGAGTGCCTACTTTGGATCGACCTACCTCTGTGAAATGGCATTTTCACAGATGAAAATCACCAAATCCAAGTACAGGAGCCGGCTTACTGACAGACACCTCACAGACTGCCTCAGACTGGCTGTCTCTGCTTATGAGCCAAACTACAAGGCACTCACAGACAGTGTTCAGTCACAGCCATCACACTGACTTGTCACATGAGAAATTTGTCAGTGTTGTGTTGTAACTTCAGTTTATAAATAAAACCGTTCATATCCAGCCTGCTCATTGCAAAAGTGTTTTTTCTTGTTCATATTGTTCACAAAGTGTTTGATTTCATTCAATTACAATAAGGCCAAATATAAAGTTAAGTTGTAAGTTCAGTCTGGAGTCTGTTCTGTCTCTCAACGCCTCAATAGGTAGATCTTCGGGTCACCAAGGCAAAGGTCGGTGATCTTTGGCCTAAAAAGGTTGGTGACCACTGGTCTAGAGAGTGTAGCTGTTGGTTTGCTCCTCACTGTTAAGGAAAACGAAGTGTTATCATCTGACCCCTCGACACAGTTTGGCGTGCCAATCTTATTTGTATGTGTAATTGGTAAGAGTCACTTCTGCCTTACTTGTTATCAACATAATAACAAAGCTATCCCTGCATTCTGATTAATAAATGCATTCTGATTAGTTTAATAAATTAATACAAATTAAGATTTTTTTTAATCAAATGGTATATAGATAGATTTGATATTCTTCTATAAAATCTAACTATATCAATTTGATATTTCAATGATAACAGGTAAAGCTCAGTGACAATACCAAAATAAAATAATAAATAGTCAAGGGTTTGGCATCTAGATTTCAAGGAGAGAGAAACTGCAGTTTTCATGTAGGTAAGTAAAGAAGTCATAGTTAAATTACGTTTTTAATTTTAAATGAAAGTGTCCTACAGACTTTTTCATCCTTGTCCAATTGGCATGCCATTACCAAGTTTCCGTAGTGTAGTGGTTATCACGTTCGCCTCACACGCGAAAGGTCCCCGTTTCGAGACCGGGCGGAAACATCTGCCCTTTTATCAGCTTGCGATCGTCTCGTAAATAATCGATGCGTTCTCGACAGTTATGAGTTCATTGGAGAGTCGGTTTGTCCTTCTTTGAAGCAGTAAGTTAGCTTCCCTGGTGCCACATGTTTGGTCGTTTTCTGGAATCTGTAAAGCTTGGCAAGGGTCCAATCAGGTCTAAAACATGCAGGGCAGGGAGGCCTCAGGTCCAGGATTGGGAAAGGTTGCTTTAGACAATCTCCTTTGTTGCTAGCTTGCTGAAGCAGAGTATCAACTAGTTCATGAGCCCAAATGCCCACGTTAAGCTGTAAATGTATGTCCTTGTTCTGTTTCATCCTGACCGTGTGGTTGTGTGTGCACTGGGTTTCTGTCCTGCAGGAGT
The DNA here is from genome assembly GCF_021917145.1 of Hypomesus transpacificus. Lineage (NCBI taxonomy): Eukaryota > Metazoa > Chordata > Actinopteri > Osmeriformes > Osmeridae > Hypomesus > Hypomesus transpacificus. The sequence continues at coordinate 68,152 of NW_025813861.1, forward strand.
GGGCAGTTTCAGTAGTGTAGTGGTTATCACGTTCGCCTCACACGCGAAAGGTCCCCGGTTCGAGACCGGGCGGAAACTTCTGCATCTTTCCTCAGTTTTCATCCAATTGCGATCCTCTCCAAGGTAGTTTGTGCCCCATGTTAGTCCCAAGGAGTCCCATGATTCGTTGGAGTCGACAATGTCGTTCTTTGAAACGGGAAGCCGGCTACCCTTGTGCGGATTCGCCTTTAAGCATATCAGCTAGTCCATGAGCCAAAATGCTCATTTGACATCATAACGGTGTGTCCTCGTTTTGGGGCCTTGTTTTTGAGTGTGCGTGCGTTTGCGAACGCAATTTTCTGTGGCTTGCCGATAACAAGTTTCCGTAGTGTAGTGGTTATCACGTTCGCCTCACACGCGAAAGGTCCCCGTTTCGAGACCGGGCGGAAACATCTGCCCTTTTATCAGCTTGCGATCGTCTCGTAAATAATCGATGCGTTCTCGACAGTTATGAGTTCATTGGAGAGTCGGTTTGTCCTTCTTTGAAGCAGTAAGTTAGCTTCTCTGGTGCCACATGTTTGGTGGTTTTCTGGCTTCTGTAGAGCTTGGCAAGGGTCCAATCAGGTCTAAAACATGCAGGGCAGGGAGGCCTCAGGTCCAGGATTGGGAAAGGTTGCTTTAGACAATCTCCTTTGTTGCTAGCTTGCTGAAGCAGAGTATCAACTAGTTCATGAGCCCAAATGCCCACGTTAAGCTGTAAATGTGTGTCCTTGTTCTGTTTCCTCCTGACCGTGTGGTTGTGTGTGCACTGGGTTTCTGTCCTTCAGGAGTGGGCAGTTTCCGTAGTGTAGTGGTTATCACATTCGCTTTACGCGCGAAAGGTCCCCGGTTCGAGACCGGGCGGAAACTTCTGCATCTTTCCTCAGTTTTCATCCAATTGCGATCCTCTCCAAGGTAGTTTGTGCCCCATGTTAGTCCCAAGGAGTCCCATGATTCGTTGGAGTCGACAATGTCGTTCTTTGAAACGGGAAGCCGGCTACCCTTGTGCGGATTCGCCTTTAAGCATATCAGCTAGTCCATGAGCCAAAATGCTCATTTGACATCATAACGGTGTGTCCTCGTTTTGGGGCCTTGTTTTTGAGTGTGCGTGCGTTTGCGAACGCAATTTTCTGTGGCTTGCCGATAACAAGTTTCCGTAGTGTAGTGGTTATCACGTTCGCCTCACACGCGAAAGGTCCCCGTTTCGAGACCGGGCGGAAACATCTGCCCTTTTATCAGCTTGCGATCGTCTCGTAAATAATCGATGCGTTCTCGACAGTTATGAGTTCATTGGAGAGTCGGTTTGTCCTTCTTTGAAGCAGTAAGTTAGCTTCTCTGGTGCCACATGTTTGGTGGTTTTCTGGCTTCTGTAGAGCTTGGCAAGGGTCCAATCAGGTCTAAAACATGCAGGGCAGGGAGGCCTCAGGTCCAGGATTGGGAAAGGTTGCTTTAGACAATCTCCTTTGTTGCTAGCTTGCTGAAGCAGAGTATCAACTAGTTCATGAGCCCAAATGCCCACGTTAAGCTGTAAATGTGTGTCCTTGTTCTGTTTCCTCCTGACCGTGTGGTTGTGTGTGCACTGGGTTTCTGTCCTTCAGGAGTGGGCAGTTTCAGTAGTGTAGTGGTTATCACATTCGCTTTACGCGCGAAAGGTCCCCGGTTCGAGACCGGGCGGAAACTTCTGCATCTTTCCTCAGTTTTCATCCAATTGCGATCCTCTCCAAGGTAGTTTGTGCCCCATGTTAGTCCCAAGGAGTCCCATGATTCGTTGGAGTCGACAATGTCGTTCTTTGAAACGGGAAGCCGGCTACCCTTGTGCGGATTCGCCTTTAAGCATATCAGCTAGTCCATGAGCCAAAATGCTCATTTGACATCATAACGGTGTGTCCTCGTTTTGGGGCCTTGTTTTTGAGTGTGCGTGCGTTTGCGAACGCAATTTTCTGTGGCTTGCCGATAACAAGTTTCCGTAGTGTAGTGGTTATCACGTTCGCCTCACACGCGAAAGGTCCCCGGTTCGAGACCGGGCGGAAACATCTGCCCTTTTATCAGCTTGCGATCGTCTCGTAAATAATCGATGCGTTCTCGACAGTTATGAGTTCATTGGAGAGTCGGTTTGTCCTTCTTTGAAGCAGTAAGTTAGCTTCTCTGGTGCCACATGTTTGGTCGTTTTCTGGCTTCTGTAGAGCTTGGCAAGGGTCCAATCAGGTCTAAAACATGCAGGGCAGGGAGGCCTCAGGTCCAGGATTGGGAAAGGTTGCTTTAGACAATCTCCTTTGTTGCTAGCTTGCTGAAGCAGAGTATCAACTAGTTCATGAGCCCAAATGCCCACGTTAAGCTGTAAATGTGTGTCCTTGTTCTGTTTCCTCCTGACCGTGTGGTTGTGTGTGCACTGGGTTTCTGTCCTTCAGGAGTGGGCAGTTTCCGTAGTGTAGTGGTTATCACATTCGCTTTACGCGCGAAAGGTCCCCGGTTCGAGACCGGGCGGAAACTTCTGCATCTTTCCTCAGTTTTCATCCAATTGCGATCCTCTCCAAGGTAGTTTGTGCCCCATGTTAGTCCCAAGGAGTCCCATGATTCGTTGGAGTCGACAATGTCGTTCTTTGAAACGGGAAGCCGGCTACCCTTGTGCGGATTCGCCTTTAAGCATATCAGCTAGTCCATGAGCCAAAATGCTCATTTGACATCATAACGGTGTGTCCTCGTTTTGGGGCCTTGTTTTTGTGTGTGCGTGCGTTTGGGAACGCAATTTTCTGTGGCTTGCCATTATCAAGTTTCCGTAGTGTAGTGGTTATCACGTTCGCCTCACACGCGAAAGGTCCCCGGTTCGAGACCGGGCGGAAACATCTGCCCTTTTATCAGCTTGCGATCGTCTCGTAAATAATCGATGCGTTCTCGACAGTTATGAGTTCATTGGAGAGTCGGTTTGTCCTTCTTTGAAGCAGTAAGTTAGCTTCTCTGGTGCCACATGTTTGGTCGTTTTCTGGCTTCTGTAGAGCTTGGCAAGGGTCCAATCAGGTCTAAAACATGCAGGGCAGGGAGGCCTCAGGTCCAGGATTGGGAAAGGTTGCTTTAGACAATCTCCTTTGTTGCTAGCTTGCTGAAGCAGAGTATCAACTAGTTCATGAGCCCAAATGCCCACGTTAAGCTGTAAATGTGTGTCCTTGTTCTGTTTCCTCATGACCGTGTGGTTGTGTGTGCACTGGGTTTCTGTCCTTCAGGAGTGGGCAGTTTCCGTAGTGTAGTGGTTATCACATTCGCTTTACGCGCGAAAGGTCCCCGGTTCGAGACCGGGCGGAAACTTCTGCATCTTTCCTCAGTTTTCATCCAATTGCGATCCTCTCCAAGGTAGTTTGTGCCCCATGTTAGTCCCAAGGAGTCCCATGATTCGTTGGAGTCGACAATGTCGTTCTTTGAAACGGGAAGCCGGCTACCCTTGTGCGGATTCGCCTTTAAGCATATCAGCTAGTCCATGAGCCAAAATGCTCATTTGACATCATAACGGTGTGTCCTCGTTTTGGGGCCTTGTTTTTGAGTGTGCGTGCGTTTGCGAACGCAATTTTCTGTGGCTTGCCGATAACAAGTTTCCGTAGTGTAGTGGTTATCACGTTCGCCTCACACGCGAAAGGTCCCCGTTTCGAGACCGGGCGGAAACATCTGCCCTTTTATCAGCTTGCGATCGTCTCGTAAATAATCGATGCGTTCTCGACAGTTATGAGTTCATTGGAGAGTCGGTTTGTCCTTCTTTGAAGCAGTAAGTTAGCTTCTCTGGTGCCACATGTTTGGTCGTTTTCTGGCTTCTGTAGAGCTTGGCAAGGGTCCAATCAGGTCTAAAACATGCAGGGCAGGGAGGCCTCAGGTCCAGGATTGGGAAAGGTTGCTTTAGACAATCTCCTTTGTTGCTAGCTTGCTGAAGCAGAGTATCAACTAGTTCATGAGCCCAAATGCCCACGTTAAGCTGTAAATGTGTGTCCTTGTTCTGTTTCCTCCTGACCGTGTGGTTGTGTGTGCACTGGGTTTCTGTCCTTCAGGAGTGGGCAGTTTCCGTAGTGTAGTGGTTATCACATTCGCTTTACGCGCGAAAGGTCCCCGGTTCGAGACCGGGCGGAAACTTCTGCATCTTTCCTCAGTTTTCATCCAATTGCGATCCTCTCCAAGGTAGTTTGTGCCCCATGTTAGTCCCAAGGAGTCCCATGATGCGTTGGAGTCGACAATGTCGTTCTTTGAAACGGGAAGCCGGCTACCCTTGTGCGGATTCGCCTTTAAGCATATCAGCTAGTCCATGAGCCAAAATGCTCATTTGACATCATAACGGTGTGTCCTCGTTTTGGGGCCTTGTTTTTGTGTGTGCGTGCGTTTGCGAACGCAATTTTCTGTGGCTTGCCATTACCAAGTTTCCGTAGTGTAGTGGTTATCACGTTCGCCTCACACGCGAAAGGTCCCCGGTTCGAGACCGGGCGGAAACATCTGCCCTTTTATCAGCTTGCGATCGTCTCGTAAATAATCGATGCGTTCTCGACAGTTATGAGTTCATTGGAGAGTCGGTTTGTCCTTCTTTGAAGCAGTAAGTTAGCTTCCCTGGTGCCACAGGTTTGGTCGTTTTCTGGAATCTGTAAAGCTTGGCAAGGGTCCAATCAGGTCTAAAACATGCAGGGCAGGGAGGCCTCAGGTCCAGGATTGGGAAAGGTTGCTTTAGACAATCTCCTTTGTTGCTAGCTTGCTGAAGCAGAGTATCAACTAGTTCATGAGCCCAAATGCCCACGTTAAGCTGTAAATGTGTGTCCTTGTTCTGTTTCATCCTGACCGTGTGGTTGTGTGTGCACTGGGTTTCTGTCCTTCAGGAGTGGGCAGTTTCAGTAGTGTAGTGGTTATCACATTCGCTTTAAGCGCGAAAGGTCCCCGGTTCGAGACCGGGCGGAAACTTCTGCATCTTTCCTCAGTTTTCATCCAATTGCGATCCTCTCCAAGGTAGTTTGTGCCCCATGTTAGTCCCAAGGAGTCCCATGATTCGTTGGAGTCGACAATGTCGTTCTTTGAAACGGGAAGCCGGCTACCCTTGTGCGGATTCGCCTTTAAGCATATCAGCTAGTCCATGAGCCAAAATGCTCATTTGACATCATAACGGTGTGTCCTCGTTTTGGGGCCTTGTTTTTGTGTGTGCGTGCGTTTGGGATCGCAATTTTCTGTGGCTTGCCATTGTCAAGTTTCCGTAGTGTAGTGGTTATCACGTTTGCCTCACACGCGAAAGGTCCCCGGTTCGAGACCGGGCGGAAACATCTGCCCTTTTATCAGCTTGCTATCCTCTCGTAAATAATCGATGCGTTCTCGACAGTTATGAGTTCATTGGAGAGTCGGTTTGTCCTTCTTTGAAGCAGTAAGTTAGCTTCTCTGGTGCCACATGTTTGGTCGTTTTCTGGCTTCTGTAGAGCTTGGCAAGGGTCCAATCAGGGGTGCGTTTCCCGAAAGCATCGTAAGCCTAAGTTGATCGTAGAGTCCATCGTACGATGGATCTTAGTTGTACGGGCCGTTTCCCGAAACCATCGTAGCTAAAGAGGCACTTGAAAATTGTCGTAGATCAACGAGAGCTCCAGACCAGTCGTAGATCGCTAAGTGCATCGTAGCACAGAGACTCAGTGGAGACACGCGTAGGCCGACCATGAAAACTACATTAAACTCATGCTGAAAGTTAATTCCGATGGAAAATAAGATTTTGTTGGTCCTCTTTTTACACCAGTTACGCTTGAACTGGGATATTTCTTAGTGAACCATACAAGTTTAACTGCCGAAAAAATATCAGAATCCGGTTTATCCTCAAGTAAATTTAGGTTACACAAAATAATTTGATTTAGTGGGTTTGGCGCATGCAATGAAGGTATTTAAAAAACAAATGTCAGTCTTATTCAAAATACTATAACATTGAAATATGGCTGTTGTAATGTGCAATAGAAACTAGAAATGCATTAACGTAACGCTTTTACGAGTACAATAACACAACAACAATTGAACATTGAAGATGTTTATTAGAATTATAGGGCTGGTAGCACGCCAAGCCCGGCGGATGAAGAGGCTGGTGGCAGAGCCGAGCCTGATGTTAGGAGATGGTGGCGCCCAGGAAATGGAAAGACTCCACAGGGTGGACTAGGAAGTCACACAGGGTGAAGGGGCTGGGAAGGAGTGAAAACTCGTACGAAAATCATAAAAGCCATTGAAGATAGCCTAAGTCCTGCACTGCAGACTTGTCCCCTCTGATATGGGGAATTGGATGTGGTCTGAGATGTGGCAAAGTAATGCAGTTGTGACAGCCTGCACAGATATTGACACTGAGGCCTTGGCGAGCCCATGTCCATCTCCAATAACCTCCAGAAAACTGCCAATGGCATAGAACCTTAACACTGCCAGTAGTTGGGTTACAGGGGTCAGTGCAAAGGACCTCCTTGTTAGCCTCTGCAGGTCTGCTTCTATGTGGTTCAGGAGCATCATGATATCATGATGTCATCTGACATATCTTACACTCATAATGAGTATAATTGATCAACCATCAATTAAAGTAGAGTTGATTATTCATGTCAGAAACAATGATTCCATGTTGAAGACATGGGGTATTCATTACTTATGTGTTTGTCATTTGTCACAATGTCATTTGTGGCCAATATGTGATAATTATGAGATTGCAAACATGGTCTTGGGGAGCTGTTGGCCTATGCAAGATTGTAGATATAGTCAGCACTAGAAAATAAGACAGTAAATATGTTGGATTGAGATGCTTGTATTTGTACATTGAATTGTTTAGGATGCTAGCTGGGACATGCCATGTGTGATACAATTCATATGCATGGTTTTTAACCTTGTAGTTCAATCAAGTAGTAAATATAGGACTCATATATATATGCCTATGGAAAGTGCAGTACCAAGAAGAGTTAAAAACCAAGGCACAAGTAATTTGAGAAATAGTTGTTTTATGGGAGTTTGTTCTCCCTGCTCCTGCTCCTCACATGGATCTATAAGGTAAACATGTAAGGATTGGACAGGCAACACTGAATATATGATACAATACACAATTCAGCCTTTACTTAATTTAAATAAACATTGTATGCTTTAGGCTATAAGGTAACCTAAATGTGACACTACCTTGTTGATTGGGCAGAAGAATAGGCACAGAAATGGAGGGCCTTGTGAACTTCATCTCTTCAAACAAAAGCTTCCTCACCTCAATTTGGAGACGAGCCCACTTAATTTCCAAGACCTCCTATTGGTATTTAGCATCCTGTGTCGCTGATTGCAAGGTCCTAACACCGGTGTAAAACTCAGATGCAGCATAGTTTGCACGTTCACCTTATTGTCTTTACCTTCATGTAGCATCACATTGAAAAGTACTCAAATAAGTAGCATGTAATAAATGTAAAGTTTTCTGTAGCTACAGAAAATATTTTTTTGTGTACCGTAATTCGTCAAATATTTTGGTTAACGTTTTAATTTTAAAGTCTTCAAGTTGCGTCAGAAGAATCACATTTCAGTACAATGGACAGCGTCTTGTTAAGTGCAACTTAAGAGATACGTACGATGGTTCTCCTTACGAGCATGTTCGGGAAACGCACGTAAGAAATAACGATGGATCGTTATTTTCATCGTAGAGAACCCTCGTAACAGCTACGATCCATCGTTATCGGAAAAAGCACCCCAGGTCTAAAACATGCAGGGCAGGGAGGCCTCAGGTCCAGGATTGGGAAAGGTTGCTTTAGACAATCTCCTTTGTTGCTAGCTTGCTGAAGCAGAGTATCAACTAGTTCATGAGCCCAAATGCCCACGTTAAGCTGTAAATGTGTGTCCTTGTTCTGTTTCCTCCTGACCGTGTGGTTGTGTGTGCACTGGGTTTCTGTCCTTCAGGAGTGGGCAGTTTCAGTAGTGTAGTGGTTATCACATTCGCTTTATGCGCGAAAGGTCCCCGGTTCGAGACCAGGCGGAAACTTCTGCATCTTTCCTCAGTTCTCATCCAATTGCGATCCTCTCCAAGGTAGTTTGTGCCCCACGTTAGTCCCAAGGAGTCCCATGATTCGTTGGAGTCGACAATGTCGTTCTTTGAAACGGGAAGCCGGCTACCCTTGTGCGGATTCTCCTTTAAGCATATCAGCTAGTCCATGAGCCAAAATGCTCATTTGACATCATTACGGTGTGTCCTCGTTTTGGGGCATTGTTTATTGTGTGTGCGTGCGTTTGGGATCGCAATTTTCTGTGGCTTGCCATTATCAAGTTTCCGTAGTGTAGTGGTTATCACGTTCGCCTCACACGCGAAAGGTCCCCGGTTCGAGACCGGGCGGAAACATCTGCCCTTTTATCAGCTTGCTATCGTCTCGTAAATAATCGATGCGTTCTCGACAGTTATGAGTTCATTGGAGAGTCGGTTTGTCCTTCTTTGAAGCAGTAAGTTAGCTTCTCTGGTGCCACATGTTTGGTCGTTTTCTGGCTTCTGTAGAGCTTGGCAAGGGTCCAATCAGGTCTAAAACATGCAGGGCAGGGAGGCCTCAGGTCCAGGATTGGGAAAGGTTGCTTTAGACAATCTCCTTTGTTGCTAGCTTGCTGAAGCAGAGTATCAACTAGTTCATGAGCCCAAATGCCCACGTTAAGCTGTAAATGTGTGTCCTTGTTCTGTTTCCTCCTGACCGTGTGGTTGTGTGTGCACTGGGTTTCTGTCCTTCAGGAGTGGGCAGTTTCCGTAGTGTAGTGGTTATCACATTCGCTTTACGCGCGAAAGGTCCCCGGTTCGAGACCGGGTGGAAACTTCTGCATCTTTCCTCAGTTTTCATCCAATTGCGATCCTCTCCAAGGTAGTTTGTGCCCCATGTTAGTCCCAAGGAGTCCCATGATGCGTTGGAGTCGACAATGTCGTTCTTTGAAACGGGAAGCCGGCTACCCTTGTGCGGATTCGCCTTTAAGCATATCAGCTAGTCCATGAGCCAAAATGCTCATTTGACATCATAACGGTGTGTCCTCGTTTTGGGGCCTTGTTTTTGTGTGTGCGTGCGTTTGGGATCGCAATTTTCTGTGGCTTGCCATTGTCAAGTTTCCGTAGTGTAGTGGTTATCACGTTTGCCTCACACGCGAAAGGTCCCCGGTTCGAGACCGGGCGGAAACATCTGCCCTTTTATCAGCTTGCGATCGTCTCGTAAATAATCGATGCGTTCTCGACAGTTATGAGTTCATTGGAGAGTCGGTTTGTCCTTCTTTGAAGCAGTAAGTTAGCTTCCCTGGTGCCACAGGTTTGGTCGTTTTCTGGAATCTGTAAAGCTTGGCAAGCTTGGCAAGGGTCCAATCAGGTCTAAAACATGCAGGGCAGGGAGGCCTCAGGTCCAGGATTGGGAAAGGTTGCTTTAGACAATCTCCTTTGTTGCTAGCTTGCTGAAGCAGAGTATCAACTAGTTCATGAGCCCAAATGCCCACGTTAAGCTGTAAATGTGTGTCCTTGTTCTGTTTCATCCTGACCGTGTGGTTGTGTGTGCACTGGGTTTCTGTGCTTCAGGAGTGGGCAGTTTCAGTAGTGTAGTGGTTATCACATTCGCTTTAAGCGCGAAAGGTCCCCGGTTCGAGACCGGGCGGAAACTTCTGCATCTTTCCTCAGTTTTCATCCAATTGCGATCCTCTCCAAGGTAGTTTGTGCCCCATGTTAGTCCCAAGGAGTCCCATGATTCGTTGGAGTCGACAATGTCGTTCTTTGAAACGGGAAGCCGGCTACCCTTGTGCGGATTCGCCTTTAAGCATATCAGCTAGTCCATGAGCCAAAATGCTCATTTGACATCATAACGGTGTGTCCTCGTTTTGGGGCCTTGTTTTTGTGTGTGCGTGCGTTTGGGATCGCAATTTTCTGTGGCTTGCCATTGTCAAGTTTCCGTAGTGTAGTGGTTATCACGTTTGCCTCACACGCGAAAGGTCCCCGGTTCGAGACCGGGCGGAAACATCTGCCCTTTTATCAGCTTGCTATCCTCTCGTAAATAATCGATGCGTTCTCGACAGTTATGAGTTCATTGGAGAGTCGGTTTGTCCTTCTTTGAAGCAGTAAGTTAGCTTCTCTGGTGCCACATGTTTGGTCGTTTTCTGGCTTCTGTAGAGCTTGGCAAGGGTCCAATCAGGGGTGCGTTTCCCGAAAGCATCGTAAGCCTAAGTTGATCGTAGAGTCCATCGTACGATGGATCTTAGTTGTACGGGCCGTTTCCCGAAACCATCGTAGCTAAAGAGGCACTTGAAAATTGTCGTAGATCAACGAGAGCTCCAGACCAGTCGTAGATCGCTAAGTGCATCGTAGCACAGAGACTCAGTGGAGACACGCGTAGGCCGACCATGAAAACTACATTAAACTCATGCTGAAAGTTAATTCCGATGGAAAATAAGATTTTGTTGGTCCTCTTTTTACACCAGTTACGCTTGAACTGGGATATTTCTTAGTGAACCATACAAGTTTAACTGCCGAAAAAATATCAGAATCCGGTTTATCCTCAAGTAAATTTAGGTTACACAAAATAATTTGATTTAGTGGGTTTGGCGCATGCAATGAAGGTATTTAAAAAACAAATGTCAGTCTTATTCAAAATACTATAACATTGAAATATGGCTGTTGTAATGTGCAATAGAAACTAGAAATGCATTAACGTAACGCTTTTACGAGTACAATAACACAACAACAATTGAACATTGAAGATGTTTATTAGAATTATAGGGCTGGTAGCACGCCAAGCCCGGCGGATGAAGAGGCTGGTGGCAGAGCCGAGCCTGATGTTAGGAGATGGTGGCGCCCAGGAAATGGAAAGACTCCACAGGGTGGACTAGGAAGTCACACAGGGTGAAGGGGCTGGGAAGGAGTGAAAACTCGTACGAAAATCATAAAAGCCATTGAAGATAGCCTAAGTCCTGCACTGCAGACTTGTCCCCTCTGATATGGGGAATTGGATGTGGTCTGAGATGTGGCAAAGTAATGCAGTTGTGACAGCCTGCACAGATATTGACACTGAGGCCTTGGCGAGCCCATGTCCATCTCCAATAACCTCCAGAAAACTGCCAATGGCATAGAACCTTAACACTGCCAGTAGTTGGGTTACAGGGGTCAGTGCAAAGGACCTCCTTGTTAGCCTCTGCAGGTCTGCTTCTATGTGGTTCAGGAGCATCATGATATCATGATGTCATCTGACATATCTTACACTCATAATGAGTATAATTGATCAACCATCAATTAAAGTAGAGTTGATTATTCATGTCAGAAACAATGATTCCATGTTGAAGACATGGGGTATTCATTACTTATGTGTTTGTCATTTGTCACAATGTCATTTGTGGCCAATATGTGATAATTATGAGATTGCAAACATGGTCTTGGGGAGCTGTTGGCCTATGCAAGATTGTAGATATAGTCAGCACTAGAAAATAAGACAGTAAATATGTTGGATTGAGATGCTTGTATTTGTACATTGAATTGTTTAGGATGCTAGCTGGGACATGCCATGTGTGATACAATTCATATGCATGGTTTTTAACCTTGTAGTTCAATCAAGTAGTAAATATAGGACTCATATATATATGCCTATGGAAAGTGCAGTACCAAGAAGAGTTAAAAACCAAGGCACAAGTAATTTGAGAAATAGTTGTTTTATGGGAGTTTGTTCTCCCTGCTCCTGCTCCTCACATGGATCTATAAGGTAAACATGTAAGGATTGGACAGGCAACACTGAATATATGATACAATACACAATTCAGCCTTTACTTAATTTAAATAAACATTGTATGCTTTAGGCTATAAGGTAACCTAAATGTGACACTACCTTGTTGATTGGGCAGAAGAATAGGCACAGAAATGGAGGGCCTTGTGAACTTCATCTCTTCAAACAAAAGCTTCCTCACCTCAATTTGGAGACGAGCCCACTTAATTTCCAAGACCTCCTATTGGTATTTAGCATCCTGTGTCGCTGATTGCAAGGTCCTAACACCGGTGTAAAACTCAGATGCAGCATAGTTTGCACGTTCACCTTATTGTCTTTACCTTCATGTAGCATCACATTGAAAAGTACTCAAATAAGTAGCATGTAATAAATGTAAAGTTTTCTGTAGCTACAGAAAATATTTTTTTGTGTACCGTAATTCGTCAAATATTTTGGTTAACGTTTTAATTTTAAAGTCTTCAAGTTGCGTCAGAAGAATCACATTTCAGTACAATGGACAGCGTCTTGTTAAGTGCAACTTAAGAGATACGTACGATGGTTCTCCTTACGAGCATGTTCGGGAAACGCACGTAAGAAATAACGATGGATCGTTATTTTCATCGTAGAGAACCCTCGTAACAGCTACGATCCATCGTTATCGGAAAAAGCACCCCAGGTCTAAAACATGCAGGGCAGGGAGGCCTCAGGTCCAGGATTGGGAAAGGTTGCTTTAGACAATCTCCTTTGTTGCTAGCTTGCTGAAGCAGAGTATCAACTAGTTCATGAGCCCAAATGCCCACGTTAAGCTGTAAATGTGTGTCCTTGTTCTGTTTCCTCCTGACCGTGTGGTTGTGTGTGCACTGGGTTTCTGTCCTTCAGGAGTGGGCAGTTTCAGTAGTGTAGTGGTTATCACATTCGCTTTATGCGCGAAAGGTCCCCGGTTCGAGACCAGGCGGAAACTTCTGCATCTTTCCTCAGTTCTCATCCAATTGCGATCCTCTCCAAGGTAGTTTGTGCCCCACGTTAGTCCCAAGGAGTCCCATGATTCGTTCGAGTCGACAATGTCGTTCTTTGAAACGGGAAGCCGGCTACCCTTGTGCGGATTCGCCTTTAAGCATATCAGCTAGTCCATGAGCCAAAATGCTCATTTGAAATCATTACGGTGTGTCCTCGTTTTGGGGCATTGTTTATTGTGTGTGCGTGCGTTTGGGATCGCAATTTTCTGTGGCTTGCCATTATCAAGTTTCTGTAGTGTAGTGGTTATCACGTTCGCCTCACACGCGAAAGGTCCCCGGTTCGAGACCGGGCGGAAACATCTGCCCTTTTATCAGCTTGCTATCGTCTCGTAAATAATCGATGCGTTCTCGACAGTTATGAGTTCATTGGAGAGTCGGTTTGTCCTTCTTTGAAGCAGTAAGTTAGCTTCTCTGGTGCCACATGTTTGGTCGTTTTCTGGCTTCTGTAGAGCTTGGCAAGGGTCCAATCAGGTCTAAAACATGCAGGGCAGGGAGGCCTCAGGTCCAGGATTGGGAAAGGTTGCTTTAGACAATCTCCTTTGTTGCTAGCTTGCTGAAGCAGAGTATCAACTAGTTCATGAGCCCAAATGCCCACGTTAAGCTGTAAATGTGTGTCCTTGTTCTGTTTCCTCCTGACCGTGTGGTTGTGTGTGCACTGGGTTTCTGTCCTTCAGGAGTGGGCAGTTTCAGTAGTGTAGTGGTTATCACATTCCCTTTACGCGCGAAAGGTCCCCGGTTCGAGACCTGGCGGAAACTTCTGCATCTTTCCTCAGTTTTCATCCAATTGCGATCCTCTCCAAGGTAGTTTGTGCCCCATGTTAGTCCCAAGGAGTCCCATGATTCGTTGGAGTCGACAATGTCGTTCTTTGAAACGGGAAGCCGGCTACCCTTGTGCGGATTCGCCTTTAAGCATATCAGCTAGTCCATGAGCCAAAATGCTCATTTGACATCATAACGGTGTGTCCTCGTTTTGGGGCCTTGTTTTTAAGTGTGCGTGCGTTTGCGAACGCAATTTTCTGTGGCTTGCCAATAACAAGTTTCCGTAGTGTAGTGGTTATCACGTTCGCCTCACACGCGAAAGGTCGCCGTTTCGAGACCGGGCGGAAACATCTGCCCTTTTATCAGCTTGCTATCGTCTCGTAAATAATCGATGCGTTCTCGACAGTTATGAGTTCATTGGAGAGTCGGTTTGTCCTTCTTTGAAGCAGTAAGTTAGCTTCTCTGGTGCCATATGTTTGGTCGTTTTCTGGCTTCTGTAGAGCTTGGCAAGGGTCCAATCAGGTCTAAAACATGCAGGGCAGGGAGGCCTCAGGTCCAGGATTGGGAAAGGTTGCTTTAGACAATCTCCTTTGTTGCTAGCTTGCTGAAGCAGAGTATCAACTAGTTCATGAGCCCAAATGCCCACGTTAAGCTGTAAATGTGTGTCCTTGTTCTGTTTCCTCATGACCGTGTGGTTGTGTGTGCACTGGGTTTCTGTCCTTCAGGAGTGGGCAGTTTCCGTAGTGTAGTGGTTATCACATTCGCTTTACGCGCGAAAGGTCCCCAGTTCGAGACCGGGCGGAAACTTCTGCATCTTTCCTCAGTTTTCATCCAATTGCGATCCTCTCCAAGGTAGTTTGTGCCCCATGTTAGTCCCAAAGAGTCCCATGATTCGTTGGAGTCGACAATGTCGTTCTTTGAAACGGGAAGCCGGCTACCCTTGTGCGGATTCGCCTTTAAGCATATCAGCTAGTCCATGAGCCAAAATGCTCATTTGACATCATAACGGTGTGTCCTCGTTTTGGGGCCTTGTTTTTGTGTGTGCGTGCGTTTGCGAACGCAATTTTCTGTGGCTTGCCATTACCAAGTTTCCGTAGTGTAGTGGTTATCACGTTCGCCTCACACGCGAAAGGTCCCCGGTTCGAGACCGGGCGGAAACATCTGCCCTTTTATCAGCTTGCGATCGTCTCGTAAATAATCGATGCGTTCTCGACAGTTATGAGTTCATTGGAGAGTCGGTTTGTCCTTCTTTGAAGCAGTAAGTTAGCTTCCCTGGTGCCACAGGTTTGGTCGTTTTCTGGAATCTGTAAAGCTTGGCAAGGGTCCAATCAGGTCTAAAACATGCAGGGCAGGGAGGCCTAAGGTCCAGGATTGGGAAAGGTTGCTTTAGACAATCTCCTTTGTTGCTAGCTTGCTGAAGCAGAGTATCAACTAGTTCATGAGCCCAAATGCCCACGTTAAGCTGTAAATGTGTTTCCTTGTTCTGTTTCATCCTGACCGTGTGGTTGTGTGTGCACTGGGTTTCTGTCCTTCAGGCGTGGGCAGTTTCAGTAGTGTAGTGGTTATCACATTCGCTTTAAGCGCGAAAGGTCCCCGGTTCGAGACCGGGCGGAAACTTCTGCATCTTTCCTCAGTTTTCATCCAATTGCGATCCTCTCCAAGGTAGTTTGTGCCCCATGTTAGTCCCAAGGAGTCCCATGATTCGTTGGAGTCGACAATGTCGTTCTTTGAAACGGGAAGCCGGCTACCCTTGTGCGGATTCGCCTTTAAGCATATCAGCTAGTCCATGAGCCAAAATGCTCATTTGACATCATAACGGTGTGTCCTCGTTTTGGGGCCTTGTTTTTGTGTGTGCGTGCGTTTGGGATCGCAATTTTCTGTGGCTTGCCATTGTCAAGTTTCCGTAGTGTAGTGGTTATCACGTTTGCCTCACACGCGAAAGGTCCCCGGTTCGAGACCGGGCGGAAACATCTGCCCTTTTATCAGCTTGCTATCCTCTCGTAAATAATCGATGCGTTCTCGACAGTTATGAGTTCCTTGGAGAGTCGGTTTGTCCTTCTTTGAAGCAGTAAGTTAGCTTCTCTGGTGCCACATGTTTGGTCGTTTTCTGGCTTCTGTAGAGCTTGGCAAGGGTCCAATCAGGGGTGCGTTTCCCGAAAGCATCGTAAGCCTAAGTTGATCGTAGAGTCCATCGTACGATGGATCTTAGTTGTACGGGCCGTTTCCCGAAACCATCGTAGCTAAAGAGGCACTTGAAAATTGTCGTAGATCAACGAGAGCTCCAGACCAGTCGTAGATCGCTAAGTGCATCGTAGCACAGAGACTCAGTGGAGACACGCGTAGGCCGACCATGAAAACTACATTAAACTCATGCTGAAAGTTAATTCCGATGGAAAATAAGATTTTGTTGGTCCTCTTTTTACACCAGTTACGCTTGAACTGGGATATTTCTTAGTGAACCATACAAGTTTAACTGCCGAAAAAATATCAGAATCCGGTTTATCCTCAAGTAAATTTAGGTCACACAAAATAATTTGATTTAGTGGGTTTGGCGCATGCAATGAAGGTATTTAAAAAACAAATGTCAGTCTTATTCAAAATACTATAACATTGAAATATGGCTGTTGTAATGTGCAATAGAAACTAGAAATGCATTAACGTAACGCTTTTACGAGTACAATAACACAACAACAATTGAACATTGAAGATGTTTATTAGAATTATAGGGCTGGTAGCACGCCAAGCCCGGCGGATGAAGAGGCTGGTGGCAGAGCCGAGCCTGATGTTAGGAGATGGTGGCGCCCAGGAAATGGAAAGACTCCACAGGGTGGACTAGGAAGTCACACAGGGTGAAGGGGCTGGGAAGGAGTGAAAACTCGTACGAAAATCATAAAAGCCATTGAAGATAGCCTAAGTCCTGCACTGCAGACTTGTCCCCTCTGATATGGGGAATTGGATGTGGTCTGAGATGTGGCAAAGTAATGCAGTTGTGACAGCCTGCACAGATATTGACACTGAGGCCTTGGCGAGCCCATGTCCATCTCCAATAACCTCCAGAAAACTGCCAATGGCATAGAACCTTAACACTGCCAGTAGTTGGGTTACAGGGGTCAGTGCAAAGGACCTCCTTGTTAGCCTCTGCAGGTCTGCTTCTATGTGGTTCAGGAGCATCATGATATCATGATGTCATCTGACATATCTTACACTCATAATGAGTATAATTGATCAACCATCAATTAAAGTAGAGTTGATTATTCATGTCAGAAACAATGATTCCATGTTGAAGACATGGGGTATTCATTACTTATGTGTTTGTCATTTGTCACAATGCCATTTGTGGCCAATATGTGATAATTATGAGATTGCAAACATGGTCTTGGGGAGCTGTTGGCCTATGCAAGATTGTAGATATAGTCAGCACTAGAAAATAAGACAGTAAATATGTTGGATTGAGATGCTTGTATTTGTACATTGAATTGTTTAGGATGCTAGCTGGGACATGCCATGTGTGATACAATTCATATGCATGGTTTTTAACCTTGTAGTTCAATCAAGTAGTAAATATAGGACTCATATATATATGCCTATGGAAAGTGCAGTACCAAGAAGAGTTAAAAACCAAGGCACAAGTAATTTGAGAAATAGTTGTTTTATGGGAGTTTGTTCTCCCTGCTCCTGCTCCTCACATGGATCTATAAGGTAAACATGTAAGGATTGGACAGGCAACACTGAATATATGATACAATACACAATTCAGCCTTTACTTAATTTAAATAAACATTGTATGCTTTAGGCTATAAGGTAACCTAAATGTGACACTACCTTGTTGATTGGGCAGAAGAATAGGCACAGAAATGGAGGGCCTTGTGAACTTCATCTCTTCAAACAAAAGCTTCCTCACCTCAATTTGGAGACGAGCCCACTTAATTTCCAAGACTTCCTATTGGTATTTAGCATCCTGTGTCGCTGATTGCAAGGTCCTAACACCGGTGTAAAACTCAGATGCAGCATAGTTTGCACGTTCACCTTATTGTCTTTACCTTCATGTAGCATCACATTGAAAAGTACTCAAATAAGTAGCATGTAATAAATGTAAAGTTTTCTGTAGCTACAGAAAATATTTTTTTGTGTACCGTAATTCGTCAAATATTTTGGTTAACGTTTTAATTTTAAAGTCTTCAAGTTGCGTCAGAAGAATCACATTTCAGTACAATGGACAGCGTCTTGTTAAGTGCAACTTAAGAGATACGTACGATGGTTCTCCTTACGAGCATGTTCGGGAAACGCACGTAAGAAATAACGATGGATCGTTATTTTCATCGTAGAGAACCCTCGTAACAGCTACGATCCATCGTTATCGGAAAAAGCACCCCAGGTCTAAAACATGCAGGGCAGGGAGGCCTCAGGTCCAGGATTGGGAAAGGTTGCTTTAGACAATCTCCTTTGTTGCTAGCTTGCTGAAGCAGAGTATCAACTAGTTCATGAGCCCAAATGCCCACGTTAAGCTGTAAATGTGTGTCCTTGTTCTGTTTCCTCCTGACCGTGTGGTTGTGTGTGCACTGGGTTTCTGTCCTTCAGGAGTGGGCAGTTTCAGTAGTGTAGTGGTTATCACATTCCCTTTATGCGCGAAAGGTCCCCGGTTCGAGACCAGGCGGAAACTTCTGCATCTTTCCTCAGTTCTCATCCAATTGCGATCCTCTCCAAGGTAGTTTGTGCCCCATGTTAGTCCCAAGGAGTCCCATGATTCGTTGGAGTCGACAATGTCGTTCTTTGAAACGGGAAGCCGGCTACCCTTGTGCGGATTCGCCTTTAAGCATATCAGCTAGTCCATGAGCCAAAATGCTCATTTGACATCATAACGGTGTGTCCTCGTTTTGGGGCCTTGTTTTTGTGTGTGCGTGCGTTTGGGATCGCAATTTTCTGTGACTTGCCATTATCAAGGTTCCGTAGTGTAGTGGTTATCACGTTCGCCTCACACGCGAAAGGTCCCCGGTTCGAGACCGGGCGGAAACATCTGCCCTTTTATCAGCTTGCTATCGTCTCGTAAATAATCGATGCGTTCTCGACAGTTATGAGTTCATTGGAGAGTCGGTTTGTCCTTCTTTGAAGCAGTAAGTTAGCTTCTCTGGTGCCACATGTTTGGTCGTTTTCTGGCTTCTGTAGAGCTTGGCAAGGGTCCAATCAGGTCTAAAACATGCAGGGCAGGGAGGCCTCAGGTCCAGGATTGGGAAAGGTTGCTTTAGACAATCTCCTTTGTTGCTAGCTTGCTGAAGCAGAGTATCAACTAGTTCATGAGCCCAAATGCCCACGTTAAGCTGTAAATGTGTGTCCTTGTTCTGTTTCCTCCTGACCGTGTGGTTGTGTGTGCACTGGGTTTCTGTCCTTCAGGAGTGGGCGGTTTCAGTAGTGTAGTGGTTATCACATTCCCTTTACGCGCGAAAGGTCCCCGGTTCGAGACCGGGCGGAAACTTCTGCATCTTTCCTCAGTTTTCATCCAATTGCGATCCTCTCCAAGGTAGTTTGTGCCCCATGTTAGTCCCAAGGAGTCCCATGATTCGTTGGAGTCGACAATGTCGTTCTTTGAAACGGGAAGCCGGCTACCCTTGTGCGGATTCGCCTTTAAGCATATCAGCTAGTCCATGAGCCAAAATGCTCATTTGACATCATAACGGTGTGTCCTCGTTTTGGGGCCTTGTTTTTGTGTGTGCGTGCGTTTGGGATCGCAATTTTCTGTGTCTTGCCATTATCAAGGTTCCGTAGTGTAGTGGTTGTCACGTTCGCCTCACACGTGAAAGGTCCCCGGTTCGAGACCGGGCGGAAACATCTGCCCTTTTATCAGCTTGCTATCGTCTCGTAAATAATCGATGCGTTCTCGACAGTTATGAGTTCATTGGAGAGTCGGTTTGTCCTTCTTTGAAGCAGTAAGTTAGCTTCTCTGGTGCCACATGTTTGGTCGTTTTCTGGCTTCTGTAGAGCTTGGCAAGGGTCCAATCAGGTCTAAAACATGCAGGGCAGGGAGGCCTCAGGTCCAGGATTGGGAAAGGTTGCTTTAGACAATCTCCTTTGTTGCTAGCTTGCTGAAGCAGAGTATCAACTAGTTCATGAGCCCAAATGCCCACGTTAAGCTGTAAATGTGTGTCCTTGTTCTGTTTCCTCCTGACCGTGTGGTTGTGTGTGCACTGGGTTTCTGTCCTTCAGGAGTGGGCGGTTTCAGTAGTGTAGTGGTTATCACATTCCCTTTACGCGCGAAAGGTCCCCGGTTCGAGACCGGGCGGAAACTTCTGCATCTTTCCTCAGTTTTCATCCAATTGCGATCCTCTCCAAGGTAGTTTGTGCCCCATGTTAGTCCCAAGGAATCCCATGATTCGTTGGAGTCGACAATGTCGTTCTTTGAAACGGGAAGCCGGCTACCCTTGTGCGGATTCGCCTTTAAGCATATCAGCTAGTCCATGAGCCAAAATGCTCATTTGACATCATAACGGTGTGGCCTTGTTTTTGTGTGTGCGTGCGTTTGCGAATGCAATTTTCTGTGGCTTGCCATTACCAAGTTTCCGTAGTGTAGTGGTTATCACGTTCGCCTCACACGCGAAAGGTCCCCGGTTCGAGACCGGGCGGAAACATCTGCCCTTTTATCAGCTTGCTATCGTCTCGTAAATAATCGATGCGTTCTCGACAGTTATGAGTTCATTGGAGAGTCGGTTTGTCCTTCTTTGAAGCAGTAAGTTAGCTTCCCTGGTGCCACATGTTTGGTAGTTTTCTGGAATCTCTAAAGCTTGGCAAGGGTCCAATCAGGTCTAAAACATGCAGGGCAGGGAGGCCTCAGGTCCAGGATTGGGAAAGGTTGCTTTAGACAATCTCCTTTGTTGCTAGCTTGCTGAAGCAGAGTATCAACTAGTTCATGAGCCCAAATGCCCACGTTAAGCTGTAAATGTGTGTCCTTGTTCTGTTTCATCCTGACCGTGTGGTTGTGTGTGCACTGGGTTTCTGTCCTTCAGGAGTGGGCAGTTTCAGTAGTGTAGTGGTTATCACATTCGCTTTACGCGCGAAAGGTCCCCGGTTCGAGACCGGGCGGAAACTTCTGCATCTTTCCTCAGTTTTCATCCAATTGCGATCCTCTCCAAGGTAGTTTGTGCCCCATGTTAGTCCCAAGGAGTCCCATGATTCGTTGGAGTCGACAATGTCGTTCTTTGAAACGGGAAGCCGGCTACCCTTGTGCGGATTCGCCTTTAAGCATATCAGCTAGTCCATGAGCCAAAATGCTCATTTGACATCATAACGGTGTGGCCTTGTTTTTGTGTGTGCGTGCGTTTGCGAACGCAATTTTCTGTGGCTTGCCATTACCAAGTTTCCGTAGTGTAGTGGTTATCACGTTCGCCTCACACGCGAAAGGTCCCCGGTTCGAGACCGGGCGGAAACATCTGCCCTTTTATCAGCTTGCTATCGTCTCGTAAATAATCGATGCGTTCTCGACAGTTATGAGTTCATTGGAGAGTCGGTTTGTCCTTCTTTGAAGCAGTAAGTTAGCTTCTCTGGTGCCACATGTTTGGTCGTTTTCTGGCTTCTGTAGAGCTTGGCAAGGGTCCAATCAGGTCTAAAACATGCAGGGCAGGGAGGCCTCAGGTCCAGGATTGGGAAAGGTTGCTTTAGACAATCTCCTTTGTTGCTAGCTTGCTGAAGCAGAGTATCAACTAGTTCATGAGCCCAAATGCCCACGTTAAGCTGTAAATGTGTGTCCTTGTTCTGGTTCCTCCTGACCGTGTGGTTGTGTGTGCACTGGGTTTCTGTCCTTCAGGAGTGGGCAGTTTCAGTAGTGTAGTGGTTATCACCTTCGCTTTACGCGCGAAAGGTCCCCGGTTCGAGACCGGGCGGAAACTTCTGCATCTTTCCTCAGTTTTCATCCAATTGCGATCCTCTCCAAGGTAGTTAGTCCCAAGGAGTCCCATGATTCGTTGGAGTCGACAATGTCGTTCTTTGAAACGGGAAGCCGGCTACCCTTGTGCGGATTCGCCTTTAAGCATATCAGCTAGTCCATGAGCCAAAATGCTCATTTGACATCATAACGGTGTGTCCTCGTTTTGGGGCCTTGTTTTTGAGTGTGCGTGCGTTTGCGAACGCAATTTTCTGTGGCTTGCCAATAACAAGTTTCCGTAGTGTAGTGGTTATCACGTTCGCCTCACACGCGAAAGGTCCGCGGTTCGAGACCGGGCGGAAACATCTGCCCTTTTATCAGCTTGCTATCGTCTCATAAATAATCGATGCGTTCTCGACAGTTATGAGTTCATTGGAGAGTCGGTTTGTCCTTCTTTGAAGCAGTAAGTTAGCTTCTCTGGTGCCACATGTTTGGTCGTTTTCTGGCTTCTGTAGAGCTTGGCAAGGGTCCACTCAGGTCTAAAACATGCAGGGCAGGGAGGCCTCAGGTCCAGGATTGGGAAAGGTTGCTTTAGACAATCTCCTTTGTTGCTAGCTTGCTGAAGCAGAGTATCAACTAGTTCATGAGCCCAAATGCCCACGTTAAGCTGTAAATGTGTGTCCTTGTTCTGGTTCCTCCTGACCGTGTGGTTGTGTGTGCACTGGGTTTCTGTCCTTCAGGAGTGGGCAGTTTCAGTAGTGTAGTGGTTATCACCTTCGCTTTACGCGCGAAAGGTCCCCGGTTCGAGACCGGGCGGAAACTTCTGCATCTTTCCTCAGTTTTCATCCAATTGCGATCCTCTCCAAGGTAGTTAGTTCCAAGGAGTCCCATGATTCGTTGGAGTCGACAATGTCGTTCTTTGAAACGGGAAGCCGGCTACCCTTGTGCGGATTCGCCTTTAAGCATATCAGCTAGTCCATGAGCCAAAATGCTCATTTGACATCATAACGGTGTGTCCTCGTTTTGGGGCCTTGTTTTTGAGTGTGCGTGCGTTTGCGAACGCAATTTTCTGTGGCTTGCCAATAACAAGTTTCCGTAGTGTAGTGGTTATCACGTTCGCCTCACACGCGAAAGGTCCCCGGTTCGAGACCGGGCGGAAAGCTCTGCCCTTTTATCAGCTTGCGATCGTCTCGTAAATAATCGATGCGTTCTCGACAGTTATGAGTTCATTGGAGAGTCGGTTTGTCCTTCTTTGAAGCAGTAAGTTAGCTTCTCTGGTGCCACATGTTTGGTCGTTTTCTGGCTTCTGTAGAGCTTGGCAAGGGTCCAATCAGGTCTAAAACATGCAGGGCAGGGAGGCCTCAGGTCCAGGATTGGGAAAGGTTGCTTTAGACAATCTCCTTTGTTGCTAGCTTGCTGAAGCAGAGTATCAACTAGTTCAAGAGCCCAAATGCCCACGTTAAGCTGTAAATGTGTGTCCTTGTTCTGTTTCCTCCTGACCGTGTGGTTGTGTGTGCACTGGGTTTCTGTCCTTCAGGAGTGGGCAGTTTCCGTAGTGTAGTGGTTATCACATTCCCTTTACGCGCGAAATGTCCCCGGTTCGAGACCGGGCGGAAACTTCTGCATCTTTCCTCAGTTTTCATCCAATTGCGATCCTCTCCAAGGTAGTTTGTGCCCCATGTTAGTCCCAAGGAGTCCCATGATTCGTTGGAGTCGACAATGTCGTTCTTTGAAACGGGAAGCCGGCTACCCTTGTGCGGATTTGCCTTTAAGCATATCAGCTAGTCCATGAGCCAAAATGCTCATTTGACATCATAATGGTGTGTCCTCGTTTTGGGGCCTTGTTTTTGTGTGTGCGTGCGTTTGCGAACGCAATTTTCTGTGGCTTACCATTACCAAGTTTCCGTAGTGTAGTGGTTATCACGTTCGCCTCACACGCGAAAGGTCCCCGGTTCGAGACCGGGCGGAAACATCTGCCCTTTTATCAGCTTGCGATCGTCTCGTAAATAATCGATGCGTTCTCGACAGTTATGAGTTCATTGGAGAGTCGGTTTGTCCTTCTTTGAAGCAGTAAGTTAGCTTCCCTGGTGCCACATGTTTGGTCGTTTTCTGGAATCTGTAAAGCTTGGCAAGGGTCCAATCAGGTCTAAAACATGCAGGGCAGGGAGGCCTCAGGTCCAGGATTGGGAAAGGTTGCTTTAGACAATCTCCTTTGTTGCTAGCTTGCTGAAGCAGAGTATCAACTAGTTCATGAGCCCAAATGCCCACGTTAAGCTGTAAATGTGTGTCCTTGTTCTGTTTCATCCTGACCGTGTGGTTGTGTGTGCACTGGGTTTCTGTCCTTCAGGAGTGGGCAGTTTCAGTAGTGTAGTGGTTATCACCTTCGCTTTACGCGCGAAAGGTCCCCGGTTCGAGACCGGGCGGAAACTTCTGCATCTTTCCTCAGTTTTCATCCAATTGCGATCCTCTCCAAGGTAGTTAGTCCCAAGGAGTCCCATGATTCGTTGGAGTCGACAATGTCGTTCTTTGAAACGGGAAGCCGGCTACCCTTGTGCGGATTCGCCTTTAAGCATATCAGCTAGTCCATGAGCCAAAATGCTCATTTGACATCATAACGGTGTGTCCTCGTTTTGGGGCCTTGTTTTTGAGTGTGCGTGCGTTTGCGAACGCAATTTTCTGTGGCTTGCCAATAACAAGTTTCCGTAGTGTAGTGGTTATCACGTTCGCCTCACACGCGAAAGGTCCGCGGTTCGAGACCGGGCGGAAACATCTGCCCTTTTATCAGCTTGCTATCGTCTCATAAATAATCGATGCGTTCTCGACAGTTATGAGTTCATTGGAGAGTCGGTTTGTCCTTCTTTGAAGCAGTAAGTTAGCTTCTCTGGTGCCACATGTTTGGTCGTTTTCTGGCTTCTGTAGAGCTTGGCAAGGGTCCACTCAGGTCTAAAACATGCAGGGCAGGGAGGCCTCAGGTCCAGGATTGGGAAAGGTTGCTTTAGACAATCTCCTTTGTTGCTAGCTTGCTGAAGCAGAGTATCAACTAGTTCATGAGCCCAAATGCCCACGTTAAGCTGTAAATGTGTGTCCTTGTTCTGGTTCCTCCTGACCGTGTGGTTGTGTGTGCACTGGGTTTCTGTCCTTCAGGAGTGGGCAGTTTCAGTAGTGTAGTGGTTATCACCTTCGCTTTACGCGCGAAAGGTCCCCAGTTCGAGACCGGGCGGAAACTTCTGCATCTTTCCTCAGTTTTCATCCAATTGCGATCCTCTCCAAGGTAGTTAGTCCCAAGGAGTCCCATGATTCGTTGGAGTCGACAATGTCGTTCTTTGAAACGGGAAGCCGGCTACCCTTGTGCGGATTCGCCTTTAAGCATATCAGCTAGTCCATGAGCCAAAATGCTCATTTGACATCATAACGGTGTGTCCTCGTTTTGGGGCCTTGTTTTTGAGTGTGCGTGCGTTTGCGAACGCAATTTTCTGTGGCTTGCCAATAACAAGTTTCCGTAGTGTAGTGGTTATCACGTTCGCCTCACACGCGAAAGGTCCCCGGTTCGAGACCGGGCGGAAAGCTCTGCCCTTTTATCAGCTTGCGATCGTCTCGTAAATAATCGATGCGTTCTCGACAGTTATGAGTTCATTGGAGAGTCGGTTTGTCCTTCTTTGAAGCAGTAAGTTAGCTTCTCTGGTGCCACATGTTTGGTCGTTTTCTGGCTTCTGTAGAGCTTGGCAAGGGTCCAATCAGGTCTAAAACATGCAGGGCAGGGAGGCCTCAGGTCCAGGATTGGGAAAGGTTGCTTTAGACAATCTCCTTTGTTGCTAGCTTGCTGAAGCAGAGTATCAACTAGTTCAAGAGCCCAAATGCCCACGTTAAGCTGTAAATGTGTGTCCTTGTTCTGTTTCCTCCTGACCGTGTGGTTGTGTGTGCACTGGGTTTCTGTCCTTCAGGAGTGGGCAGTTTCCGTAGTGTAGTGGTTATCACATTCCCTTTACGCGCGAAATGTCCCCGGTTCGAGACCGGGCGGAAACTTCTGCATCTTTCCTCAGTTTTCATCCAATTGCGATCCTCTCCAAGGTAGTTTGTGCCCCATGTTAGTCCCAAGGAGTCCCATGATTCGTTGGAGTCGACAATGTCGTTCTTTGAAACGGGAAGCCGGCTACCCTTGTGCGGATTCGCCTTTAAGCATATCAGCTAGTCCATGAGCCAAAATGCTCATTTGACATCATAACGGTGTGTCCTCGTTTTGGGGCCTTGTTTTTGAGTGTGCGTGCGTTTGCGAACGCAATTTTCTGTGGCTTGCCAATAACAAGTTTCCGTAGTGTAGTGGTTATCACGTTCGCCTCACACGCGAAAGGTCCCCGGTTCGAGACCGGGCGGAAACATCTGCCCTTTTATCAGCTTGCGATCGTCTCGTAAATAATCGATGCGTTCTCGACAGTTATGAGTTCATTGGAGAGTCGGTTTGTCCTTCTTTGAAGCAGTAAGTTAGCTTCTCTGGTGCCACATGTTTGGTCGTTTTCTGGCTTCTGTAGAGCTTGGCAAGGGTCCAATCAGGTCTAAAACATGCAGGGCAGGGAGGCCTCAGGTCCAGGATTGGGAAAGGTTGCTTTAGACAATCTCCTTTGTTGCTAGCTTGCTGAAGCAGAGTATCAACTAGTTCATGAGCCCAAATGCCCACGTTAAGCTGTAAATGTGTGTCCTTGTTCTGTTTCCTCCTGACCGTGTGGTTGTGTGTGCACTGGGTTTCTGTCCTTCAGGAGTGGGCAGTTTCAGTAGTGTAGTGGTTATCACCTTCGCTTTACGCGCGAAAGGTCCCCGGTTCGAGACCGGGCGGAAACTTCTGCATCTTTCCTCAGTTTTCATCCAATTGCGATCCTCTCCAAGGTAGTTAGTCCCAAGGAGTCCCATGATTCGTTGGAGTCGACAATGTCGTTCTTTGAAACGGGAAGCCGGCTACCCTTGTGCGGATTCGCCTTTAAGCATATCAGCTAGTCCATGAGCCAAAATGCTCATTTGACATCATAACGGTGTGTCCTCGTTTTGGGGCCTTGTTTTTGAGTGTGCGTGCGTTTGCGAACGCAATTTTCTGTGGCTTGCCAATAACAAGTTTCCGTAGTGTAGTGGTTATCACGTTCGCCTCACACGCGAAAGGTCCCCGGTTCGAGACCGGGCGGAAAGCATCTGCCCTTTTATCAGCTTGCGATCGTCTCGTAAATAATCGATGCGTTCTCGACAGTTATGAGTTCATTGGAGAGTCGGTTTGTCCTTCTTTGAAGCAGTAAGTTAGCTTCTCTGGTGCCACATGTTTGGTCGTTTTCTGGCTTCTGTAGAGCTTGGCAAGGGTCCAATCAGGTCTAAAACATGCAGGGCAGGGAGGCCTCAGGTCCAGGATTGGGAAAGGTTGCTTTAGACAATCTCCTTTGTTGCTAGCTTGCTGAAGCAGAGTATCAACTAGTTCATGAGCCCAAATGCCCACGTTAAGCTGTAAATGTGTGTCCTTGTTCTGTTTCCTCCTGACCGTGTGGTTGTGTGTGCACTGGGTTTCTGTCCTTCAGGAGTGGGCAGTTTCCGTAGTGTAGTGGTTATCACATTCGCTTTACGCGCGAAAGGTCCCCGGTTCGAGACCGGGCGGAAACTTCTGCATCTTTCCTCAGTTTTCATCCAATTGCGATCCTCTCCAAGGTAGTTTGTGCCCCATGTTAGTCCCAAGGAGTCCCATGATTCGTTGGAGTCGACAATGTCGTTCTTTGAAACGGGAAGCCGGCTACCCTTGTGCGGATTCGCCTTTAAGCATATCAGCTAGTCCATGAGCCAAAATGCTCATTTGACATCATAATGGTGTGTCCTCGTTTTGGGGCCTTGTTT
>NW_025813862.1:0-94941 GCF_021917145.1 Hypomesus transpacificus
TCGGTCATACGGTTCAAAAGTTACGTATGTAAACACAAGTCCAACTTTGACCAGTTGGTGGCGCTAGAGTGCTCCAATGGGAGACATGAAACTTGGTGAATATAAAGAAGGGATTGTGCTTAATGAGTGTGCCAAATTTCACAACTTTTTACCATACGGTTCTAGGGGCTGCCATAGACTCCAATGACAGAAGAAGTGTAATAATAATAATAATAAGAAAAGGTAGAATCACTTATGTGGCTTCGCCGCTTCGCGGCTTGGCCACCAAATATAGCTGCAAGCAGCAATGTGGTGGCCAAGCAGTCAAATGACCCATAAAACACTTTAGAAATCCTCAGAACAGGGTTCCGAGTGCATGCAGCAAGTTTGGTGTGAATCCATCAAAGATTGGCTGAGATACGACCCAACTTCCTGTTTGATGGCTTAATTGCACATTTTGATTGCCTGTACCGGGAAAACGGTTGTGAAAATCAAACAATCATGTGATGGCCTTTGTGAGGCTTGGTCTGAAGATAATCTCTGCGAAATTTGGTGAAGATTGGACAACATGTGTAGGAGGAGTAGAGAAAAAACATTTTTCAATGAATTCAAAATGGCGGCCGCATCAATTCGGCTATTATCACAAATGATGATGGGTCACACACGGGACGTCCCAAGATATCATGAAACAAAGGAATCACTTAATAAAGGCAAACAAATCAACAGTTATTGGCCAAAACACATTTTTGCTTCCTGCGGCCACGCCCAGTAATGACATGACACCAAATTCATTGGACAGCCTCAGAAGAGGGTTCCGAGTCATCACACCAGGTTTGGGGTTGATTTCTTAAAGATTAGCTGAGATATGATCCAACTTCCTGTTTGGTTGCTTTGTTGCCAATTTTGATTGGCTGTACCGGACAAACGGTTTTGAAAATCAAATATCCTTTGATAACTTCTGTGAGGGTTGGTCGGATGATGATGTGTGCCAATTCTGGGGAAGATTTGACAAAAATTGAGGGAGGAGAAGCAAAAAAACGTTTTTTCACAAAATTCAAAATGGCAGAAAATCTATATAACCGGAAATTGACGCCATGGTGTGCGTTGAACTCGTCTCGATCCAGGGAATCCAACGGTACCTCATTTTTGAAAATCGGTCATACGGTTCAAAAGTTACGTGTGTAAACACAAGTCCAACTTTGACCAGTTGGTGGCGCTAGAGTGCTCCAATGGGAGACATGAAACTTGGTGAATATAAAGAGGGGGCTGTGCTTAATGAGTGTGCCAAATTTCACAACTTTTTACCATACGGTTCTAGGGGCTGCCATAGACTCCAATGACAGAAGAAGTGTAATAATAATAATAAATATAGCTGCAAGCAGCAATGTTGTGGCCAAGCAGTCAAATGACCCATAAAACACTTTAGAAATCCTCAGAACAGGGTTCAGAGTGCATGCAGCAAGTTTGGAGTGAATCCATCAAAGATTTGCTGAGATACGACCCAACTTCCTGTTTGATGGCTTAATTGCACATTTTGATTGCCTGTACCGGGCAAACGTTTGTGAAAATCAAACAATCATGTGATGGCCTTTGTGAGGCTTGGTCTGAAGATAATCTCTGCGAAATGTGGTGAAGATTGGACAACAGGTGTAGGAGGAGTAGAGAATTTTTTTTTTTCAATGAATTCAAAATGGCGGCCGCATCAATTCGGCTATTATCACAAATGATGATGGGTCACACACGGGACGTCCCAAGATATCATGAAACAAAGGAATCACTTAATAAAGGCAAACAAATCAACAGTTATTGGCCAAAACACATTTTTGCTTCCTGCGGCCACGCCCAGTAATGACATGACACCAAATTCATTGGACAGCCTCAGAAGAGGGTTCCGAGTCATCACACCAGGTTTGGGGTTGATTTCTTAAAGAATAGCTGAGATATGATCCAACTTCCTGTTTGGTTGCTTTGTTGCCACCTTTGATTGGCTGTACCGGACAAACGTTTTTGAAAATCAAATATCCTTTGATAACTTCTGTGAGGGTTGGTCTGATGATGATGTGTGCCAATTCTGGGGAAGATTTGACAAAAATTGAGGGAGGAGAAGCAAAAAAACGTTTTTCCACAAAATTCAAAATGGCAGAAAATCTATATAACCGGAAATTGACGCCATGGTGTGCGTTGAACTCGTCTCTATCCAGGGAATCCAACGGTACCTCTTTTTCGAAAATCGGTCATACGGTTCAAAAGTTACGTATGTAAACACAAGTCCAACTTTGACCAGTTGGTGGCGCTAGAGTGCTCCAATGGGAGACATGAAACTTGGTGAATATAAAGAAGGGATTGTGCTTAATGAGTGTGCCAAATTTCACAACTTTTTACCATACGGTTCTAGGGGCTGCCATAGACTCCAATGACAGAAGAAGTGTAATAATAAATATAGCTGCAAGCAGCGATGTGGTGGCCAAGCAGTCAAATGACCCATAAAACACTTTAGAAATCCTCAGAACAGGGTTCCGAGTGCATGCAGCAAGTTTGGTGTGAATCCATCAAAGATTGGCTGAGATACGACCCAACTTCCTGTTTGATGGCTTAATTGCACATTTTGATTGCCTGTACCGGGTAAACGGTTGTGAAAATCAAACAATCATGTGATGGCCTTTGTGAGGCTTGGTCTGAAGATAATCTCTGCGAAATTTGGTGAAGATTGGACAACATGTGTAGGAGGAGTAGAGAAAAAACATTTTTCAATGAATTCAAAATGGCGGCCGCATCAATTCAGCTATTATCACAAATGATGATGGGTCACACACGGGACGTCCCAAGATATCATGAAACAACGGAATCACTTAATAAAGGCAAACAAATCAACAGTTATTGGCCAAAACACATTTTTGCTTCCTGCGGCCACGCCCAGTAATGACATGACACCAAATTCATTGGACAGCCTCAGAAGAGGGTTCCGAGTCATCACACCAGGTTTGGGGTTGATTTCTTAAAGAATAGCTGAGATATGATCCAACTTCCTGTTTGGTTGCTTTGTTGCCACCTTTGATTGGCTGTACCGGACAAACGTTTTTGAAAATCAAATATCCTTTGATAACTTCTGTGAGGGTTGGTCTGATGATGATGTGTGCCAATTCTGGGGAAGATTTGACAAAAATTGAGGGAGGAGAAGCAAAAAAACGTTTTTCCACAAAATTCAAAATGGCAGAAAATCTATATAACCGGAAATTGACGCCATGGTGTGCGTTGAACTCGTCTCTATCCAGGGAATCCAACGGTACCTCTTTTTCGAAAATCGGTCATACGGTTCAAAAGTTACGTATGTAAACACAAGTCCAACTTTGACCAGTTGGTGGCGCTAGAGTGCTCCAATGGGAGACATGAAACTTGGTGAATATAAAGAAGGGATTGTGCTTAATGAGTGTGCCAAATTTCACAACTTTTTACCATACGGTTCTAGGGGCTGCCATAGACTCCAATGACAGAAGAAGTGTAATAATAAATATAGCTGCAAGCAGCGATGTGGTGGCCAAGCAGTCAAATGACCCATAAAACACTTTAGAAATCCTCAGAACAGGGTTCCGAGTGCATGCAGCAAGTTTGGTGTGAATCCATCAAAGATTGGCTGAGATACGACCCAACTTCCTGTTTGATGGCTTAATTGCACATTTTGATTGCCTGTACCGGGTAAACGGTTGTGAAAATCAAACAATCATGTGATGGCCTTTGTGAGGCTTGGTCTGAAGATAATCTCTGCGAAATTTGGTGAAGATTGGACAACATGTGTAGGAGGAGTAGAGAAAAAACATTTTTCAATGAATTCAAAATGGCGGCCGGATCAATTCTGCTATTATCACAAGTTATCATGTATCACACACGGGATGTCCCAGCATATCATGAGACAAAGGAACCACTTAATAAAAGCAAAAAAATCAACAGTTATTGGCCAAAACACATTTTTGCTTCCTGCGGCCACGCCCAGTAATGACATGACACCAAATTCATTGGACAGCCTCAGAAGAGGGTTCCGAGTCATCACACAAGGTTTGGGGTTGATTTCTTAAAGATTAGCTGAGATATGATCCAACTTCCTGTTGGGTTGCTTTGTTGCCGATTTTGATTGGCTGTACCGGACAATCGGTTTTTAAAATCAAATATCTTTTGATAACTTCTGTGAGGGTTGGTCTGATGATGATGTGTGCCAATTCTAGGGAAGATTTGACCAAAATTGAGGGAGGAGAAGCAAAAAAACTTTTTTTCACAAAATTCAAAATGGCAGAAAATCTATATAACCGGAAATTGACGCCATGGTGTGCGTTGAACTCGTCTCGATCCAGGGAATCCAACGGTACCTCATTTTTGAAAATCGGTCATACGGTTCAAAAGTTACGTATGTAAACACAAGTCCAACTTTGACCAGTTGGTGGCGCTAGAGTGCTCCAATGGAAGACATGAAACTTGGTGAATATAAAGAAGGGATTGTGCTTAATGAGTGTGCCAAATTTCACAACTTTTTACCATACGGTTCTAGGGGCTGCCATAGACTCCAATGACAGAAGAAGTGTAATAATAATAATAATAAGAAAAGGTAGAATCACTTATGTGGCTTCGCCGCTTCGCGGCTTGGCCACCAAATATAGCTGCAAGCAGCAATGTGGTGGCCAAGCAGTCAAATGACCCATAAAACACTTTAGAAATCCTCAGAACAGGGTTCCGAGTGCATGCGGCAAGTTTGGTGTGAATCCATCAAAGATTGGCTGAGATACGACCCAACTTCCTGTTTGATGGCTTAATTGCACATTTTGATTGCCTGTACCGGGAAAACGGTTGTGAAAATCAAACAATCATGTGATGGCCTTTGTGAAGCTTGGTCTGAAGATAATCTCTGCGAAATTTGGTGAAGATTGGACAACATGTGTAGGAGGAGTAGAGAAAAAACATTTTTCAATGAATTCAAAATGGCGGCCGCATCAATTCGGCTATTATCACAAATGATGATGGGTCACACACGGGACGTCCCAAGATATCATGAAACAAAGGAATCACTTAATAAAGGCAAACAAATCAACAGTTATTGGCCAAAACACATTTTTGCTTCCTGCGGCCACGCCCAGTAATGACATGACACCAAATTCATTGGACAGCCTCAGAAGAGGGTTCCGAGTCATCACACCAGGTTTGGGGTTGATTTCTTAAAGATTAGCTGAGATATGATCCAACTTCCTGTTTGGTTGCTTTGTTGCCAATTTTGATTGGCTGTACCGGACAAACGGTTTTGAAAATCAAATATCCTTTGATAACTTCTGTGAGGGTTGGTCGGATGATGATGTGTGCCAATTCTGGGGAAGATTTGACAAAAATTGAGGGAGGAGAAGCAAAAAAACGTTTTTTCACAAAATTCAAAATGGCAGAAAATCTATATAACCGGAAATTGACGCCATGGTGTGCGTTGAACTCGTCTCGATCCAGGGAATCCAACGGTACCTCATTTTTGAAAATCGGTCATACGGTTCAAAAGTTACGTGTGTAAACACAAGTCCAACTTTGACCAGTTGGTGGCGCTAGAGTGCTCCAATGGGAGACATGAAACTTGGTGAATATAAAGAGGGGGCTGTGCTTAATGAGTGTGCCAAATTTCACAACTTTTTACCATACGGTTCTAGGGGCTGCCATAGACTCCAATGACAGAAGAAGTGTAATAATAATAATAAATATAGCTGCAAGCAGCAATGTTGTGGCCAAGCAGTCAAATGACCCATAAAACACTTTAGAAATCCTCAGAACAGGGTTCAGAGTGCATGCAGCAAGTTTGGAGTGAATCCATCAAAGATTTGCTGAGATACGACCCAACTTCCTGTTTGATGGCTTAATTGCACATTTTGATTGCCTGTACCGGGCAAACGTTTGTGAAAATCAAACAATCATGTGATGGCCTTTGTGAGGCTTGGTCTGAAGATAATCTCTGCGAAATGTGGTGAAGATTGGACAACAGGTGTAGGAGGAGTAGAGAATTTTTTTTTTTCAATGAATTCAAAATGGCGGCCGCATCAATTCGGCTATTATCACAAATGATGATGGGTCACACACGGGACGTCCCAAGATATCATGAAACAAAGGAATCACTTAATAAAGGCAAACAAATCAACAGTTATTGGCCAAAACACATTTTTGCTTCCTGCGGCCACGCCCAGTAATGACATGACACCAAATTCATTGGACAGCCTCAGAAGAGGGTTCCGAGTCATCACACCAGGTTTGGGGTTGATTTCTTAAAGAATAGCTGAGATATGATCCAACTTCCTGTTTGGTTGCTTTGTTGCCACCTTTGATTAGCTGTACCGGACAAACGTTTTTGAAAATCAAATATCCTTTGATAACTTCTGTGAGGGTTGGTCTGATGATGATGTGTGCCAATTCTGGGGAAGATTTGACAAAAATTGAGGGAGGAGAAGCAAAAAAACGTTTTTCCACAAAATTCAAAATGGCAGAAAATCTATATAACCGGAAATTGACGCCATGGTGTGCGTTGAACTCGTCTCGATCCAGGGAATCCAACGGTACCTCTTTTTCGAAAATCGGTCATACGGTTCAAAAGTTACGTATGTAAACACAAGTCCAACTTTGACCAGTTGGTGGCGCTAGAGTGCTCCAATGGGAGACATGAAACTTGGTGAATATAAAGAAGGGATTGTGCTTAATGAGTGTGCCAAATTTCACAACTTTTTACCATACGGTTCTAGGGGCTGCCATAGACTCCAATGACAGAAGAAGTGTAATAATAAATATAGCTGCAAGCAGCGATGTGGTGGCCAAGCAGTCAAATGACCCATAAAACACTTTAGAAATCCTCAGAACAGGGTTCCGAGTGCATGCAGCAAGTTTGGTGTGAATCCATCAAAGATTGGCTGAGATACGACCCAACTTCCTGTTTGATGGCTTAATTGCACATTTTGATTGCCTGTACCGGGTAAACGGTTGTGAAAATCAAACAATCATGTGATGGCCTTTGTGAGGCTTGGTCTGAAGATAATCTCTGCGAAATTTGGTGAAGATTGGACAACATGTGTAGGAGGAGTAGAGAAAAAACATTTTTCAATGAATTCAAAATGGCGGCCGCATCAATTCAGCTATTATCACAAATGATGATGGGTCACACACGGGACGTCCCAAGATATCATGAAACAACGGAATCACTTAATAAAGGCAAACAAATCAACAGTTATTGGCCAAAACACATTTTTGCTTCCTGCGGCCACGCCCAGTAATGACATGACACCAAATTCATTGGACAGCCTCAGAAGAGGGTTCCGAGTCATCACACCAGGTTTGGGGTTGATTTCTTAAAGAATAGCTGAGATATGATCCAACTTCCTGTTTGGTTGCTTTGTTGCCACCTTTGATTGGCTGTACCGGACAAACGTTTTTGAAAATCAAATATCCTTTGATAACTTCTGTGAGGGTTGGTCTGATGATGATGTGTGCCAATTCTGGGGAAGATTTGACAAAAATTGAGGGAGGAGAAGCAAAAAAACGTTTTTCCACAAAATTCAAAATGGCAGAAAATCTATATAACCGGAAATTGACGCCATGGTGTGCGTTGAACTCGTCTCTATCCAGGGAATCCAACGGTACCTCTTTTTCGAAAATCGGTCATACGGTTCAAAAGTTACGTATGTAAACACAAGTCCAACTTTGACCAGTTGGTGGCGCTAGAGTGCTCCAATGGGAGACATGAAACTTGGTGAATATAAAGAAGGGATTGTGCTTAATGAGTGTGCCAAATTTCACAACTTTTTACCATACGGTTCTAGGGGCTGCCATAGACTCCAATGACAGAAGAAGTGTAATAATAAATATAGCTGCAAGCAGCGATGTGGTGGCCAAGCAGTCAAATGACCCATAAAACACTTTAGAAATCCTCAGAACAGGGTTCCGAGTGCATGCAGCAAGTTTGGTGTGAATCCATCAAAGATTGGCTGAGATACGACCCAACTTCCTGTTTGATGGCTTAATTGCACATTTTGATTGCCTGTACCGGGTAAACGGTTGTGAAAATCAAACAATCATGTGATGGCCTTTGTGAGGCTTGGTCTGAAGATAATCTCTGCGAAATTTGGTGAAGATTGGACAACATGTGTAGGAGGAGTAGAGAAAAAACATTTTTCAATGAATTCAAAATGGCGGCCGGATCAATTCTGCTATTATCACAAGTTATCATGTATCACACACGGGATGTCCCAGCATATCATGAGACAAAGGAACCACTTAATAAAAGCAAAAAAATCAACAGTTATTGGCCAAAACACATTTTTGCTTCCTGCGGCCACGCCCAGTAATGACATGACACCAAATTCATTGGACAGCCTCAGAAGAGGGTTCCGAGTCATCACACAAGGTTTGGGGTTGATTTCTTAAAGATTAGCTGAGATATGATCCAACTTCCTGTTGGGTTGCTTTGTTGCCGATTTTGATTGGCTGTACCGGACAATCGGTTTTTAAAATCAAATATCTTTTGATAACTTCTGTGAGGGTTGGTCTGATGATGATGTGTGCCAATTCTAGGGAAGATTTGACCAAAATTGAGGGAGGAGAAGCAAAAAAACTTTTTTTCACAAAATTCAAAATGGCAGAAAATCTATATAACCGGAAATTGACGCCATGGTGTGCGTTGAACTCGTCTCGATCCAGGGAATCCAACGGTACCTCATTTTTGAAAATCGGTCATACGGTTCAAAAGTTACGTATGTAAACACAAGTCCAACTTTGACCAGTTGGTGGCGCTAGAGTGCTCCAATGGAAGACATGAAACTTGGTGAATATAAAGAAGGGATTGTGCTTAATGAGTGTGCCAAATTTCACAACTTTTTACCATACGGTTCTAGGGGCTGCCATAGACTCCAATGACAGAAGAAGTGTAATAATAATAATAATAAGAAAAGGTAGAATCACTTATGTGGCTTCGCCGCTTCGCGGCTTGGCCACCAAATATAGCTGCAAGCAGCAATGTGGTGGCCAAGCAGTCAAATGACCCATAAAACACTTTAGAAATCCTCAGAACAGGGTTCCGAGTGCATGCGGCAAGTTTGGTGTGAATCCATCAAAGATTGGCTGAGATACGACCCAACTTCCTGTTTGATGGCTTAATTGCACATTTTGATTGCCTGTACCGGGAAAACGGTTGTGAAAATCAAACAATCATGTGATGGCCTTTGTGAAGCTTGGTCTGAAGATAATCTCTGCGAAATTTGGTGAAGATTGGACAACATGTGTAGGAGGAGTAGAGAAAAAACATTTTTCAATGAATTCAAAATGGCGGCCGCATCAATTCGGCTATTATCACAAATGATGATGGGTCACACACGGGACGTCCCAAGATATCATGAAACAAAGGAATCACTTAATAAAGGCAAACAAATCAACAGTTATTGGCCAAAACACATTTTTGCTTCCTGCGGCCACGCCCAGTAATGACATGACACCAAATTCATTGGACAGCCTCAGAAGAGGGTTCCGAGTCATCACACCAGGTTTGGGGTTGATTTCTTAAAGATTAGCTGAGATATGATCCAACTTCCTGTTTGGTTGCTTTGTTGCCAATTTTGATTGGCTGTACCGGACAAACGGTTTTGAAAATCAAATATCCTTTGATAACTTCTGTGAGGGTTGGTCGGATGATGATGTGTGCCAATTCTGGGGAAGATTTGACAAAAATTGAGGGAGGAGAAGCAAAAAAAACGTTTTTTCACAAAATTCAAAATGGCAGAAAATCTATATAACCGGAAATTGACGCCATGGTGTGCGTTGAACTCGTCTCGATCCAGGGAATCCAACGGTACCTCATTTTTGAAAATCGGTCATACGGTTCAAAAGTTACGTGTGTAAACACAAGTCCAACTTTGACCAGTTGGTGGCGCTAGAGTGCTCCAATGGGAGACATGAAACTTGGTGAATATAAAGAGGGGGCTGTGCTTAATGAGTGTGCCAAATTTCACAACTTTTTACCATACGGTTCTAGGGGCTGCCATAGACTCCAATGACAGAAGAAGTGTAATAATAATAATAAATATAGCTGCAAGCAGCAATGTTGTGGCCAAGCAGTCAAATGACCCATAAAACACTTTAGAAATCCTCAGAACAGGGTTCAGAGTGCATGCAGCAAGTTTGGAGTGAATCCATCAAAGATTTGCTGAGATACGACCCAACTTCCTGTTTGATGGCTTAATTGCACATTTTGATTGCCTGTACCGGGCAAACGTTTGTGAAAATCAAACAATCATGTGATGGCCTTTGTGAGGCTTGGTCTGAAGATAATCTCTGCGAAATGTGGTGAAGATTGGACAACAGGTGTAGGAGGAGTAGAGAATTTTTTTTTTTCAATGAATTCAAAATGGCGGCCGCATCAATTCGGCTATTATCACAAATGATGATGGGTCACACACGGGACGTCCCAAGATATCATGAAACAAAGGAATCACTTAATAAAGGCAAACAAATCAACAGTTATTGGCCAAAACACATTTTTGCTTCCTGCGGCCACGCCCAGTAATGACATGACACCAAATTCATTGGACAGCCTCAGAAGAGGGTTCCGAGTCATCACACCAGGTTTGGGGTTGATTTCTTAAAGATTAGCTGAGATATGATCCAACTTCCTGTTTGGTTGCTTTGTTGCCAATTTTGATTGGCTGTACCGGACAAACGGTTTTGAAAATCAAATATCCTTTGACAACTTCTGTGAGGGTTGGTCTGATGATGATGTGTGCCAATTCTGGGGAAGATTTGACAAAAATTGAGGGAGGAGAAGCAAAAAAACGTTTTTCCACAAAATTCAAAATGGCAGAAAATCTATATAACCGGAAATTGACGCCATGGTGTGCGTTGAACTCGTCTCTATCCAGGGAATCCAACGGTACCTCTTTTTCGAAAATCGGTCATACGGTTCAAAAGTTACGTATGTAAACACAAGTCCAACTTTGACCAGTTGGTGGCGCTAGAGTGCTCCAATGGGAGACATGAAACTTGGTGAATATAAAGAAGGGATTGTGCTTAATGAGTGTGCCAAATTTCACAACTTTTTACCATACGGTTCTAGGGGCTGCCATAGACTCCAATGACAGAAGAAGTGTAATAATAAATATAGCTGCAAGCAGCGATGTGGTGGCCAAGCAGTCAAATTACCCATAAAACACTTTAGAAATCCTCAGAACAGGGTTCCGAGTGCATGCAGCAAGTTTGGTGTGAATCCATCAAAGATTGGCTGAGATACGACCCAACTTCCTGTTTGATGGCTTAATTGCACATTTTGATTGCCTGTACCGGGTAAACGGTTGTGAAAATCAAACAATCATGTGATGGCCTTTGTGAGGCTTGGTCTGAAGATAATCTCTGCGAAATTTGGTGAAGATTGGACAACATGTGTAGGAGGAGTAGAGAAAAAACATTTTTCAATGAATTCAAAATGGCGGCCGGATCAATTCTGCTATTATCACAAGTTATCATGTATCACACACGGGATGTCCCAGCATATCATGAGACAAAGGAACCACTTAATAAAAGCAAAAAAATCAACAGTTATTGGCCAAAACACATTTTTGCTTCCTGCGGCCACGCCCAGTAATGACATGACACCAAATTCATTGGACAGCCTCAGAAGAGGGTTCCGAGTCATCACACAAGGTTTGGGGTTGATTTCTTAAAGATTAGCTGAGATATGATCCAACTTCCTGTTGGGTTGCTTTGTTGCCGATTTTGATTGGCTGTACCGGACAATCGGTTTTTAAAATCAAATATCTTTTGATAACTTCTGTGAGGGTTGGTCTGATGATGATGTGTGCCAATTCTAGGGAAGATTTGACCAAAATTGAGGGAGGAGAAGCAAAAAAACTTTTTTTCACAAAATTCAAAATGGCAGAAAATCTATATAACCGGAAATTGACGCCATGGTGTGCGTTGAACTCGTCTCGATCCAGGGAATCCAACGGTACCTCATTTTTGAAAATCGGTCATACGGTTCAAAAGTTACGTATGTAAACACAAGTCCAACTTTGACCAGTTGGTGGCGCTAGAGTGCTCCAATGGAAGACATGAAACTTGGTGAATATAAAGAAGGGATTGTGCTTAATGAGTGTGCCAAATTTCACAACTTTTTACCATACGGTTCTAGGGGCTGCCATAGACTCCAATGACAGAAGAAGTGTAATAATAATAATAAGAAAAGGTAGAATCACTTATGTGGCTTCGCCGCTTCGCGGCTTGGCCACCAAATATAGCTGCAAGCAGCAATGTTGTGGCCAAGCAGTCAAATGACCCATAAAACACTTTAGAAATCCTCAGAACAGGGTTCAGAGTGCATGCAGCAAGTTTGGAGTGAATCCATCAAAGATT
Source organism: Hypomesus transpacificus (assembly GCF_021917145.1). NCBI lineage: Eukaryota > Metazoa > Chordata > Actinopteri > Osmeriformes > Osmeridae > Hypomesus > Hypomesus transpacificus. The sequence goes on from NW_025813862.1 coordinate 12,370, forward strand.
TGCTGAGATACGACCCAACTTCCTGTTTGATGGCTTAATTGCACATTTTGATTGCCTGTACCGGGCAAACGTTTGTGAAAATCAAACAATCATGTGATGGCCTTTGTGAGGCTTGGTCTGAAGATAATCTCTGCGAAATGTGGTGAAGATTGGACAACAGGTGTAGGAGGAGTAGAGAATTTTTTTTTTTCAATGAATTCAAAATGGCGGCCGCATCAATTCGGCTATTATCACAAATGATGATGGGTCACACACGGGACGTCCCAAGATATCATGAAACAAAGGAATCACTTAATAAAGGCAAACAAATCAACAGTTATTGGCCAAAACACATTTTTGCTTCCTGCGGCCACGCCCAGTAATGACATGACACCAAATTCATTGGACAGCCTCAGAAGAGGGTTCCGAGTCATCACACCAGGTTTGGGGTTGATTTCTTAAAGATTAGCTGAGATATGATCCAACTTCCTGTTGGGTTGCTTTGTTGCCAATTTTGATTGGCTGTACCGGACAAACGGTTTTGAAAATCAAATATCCTTTGATAACTTCTGTGAGGGTTGGTCGGATGATGATGTGTGCCAATTCTGGGGAAGATTTGACAAAAATTGAGGGAGGAGAAGCAAAAAAAACGTTTTTTCACAAAATTCAAAATGGCAGAAAATCTATATAACCGGAAATTGACGCCATGGTGTGCGTTGAACTCGTCTCGATCCAGGGAATCCAACGGTACCTCATTTTTGAAAATCGGTCATACGGTTCAAAAGTTACGTGTGTAAACACAAGTCCAACTTTGACCAGTTGGTGGCGCTAGAGTGCTCCAATGGGAGACATGAAACTTGGTGAATATAAAGAGGGGGCTGTGCTTAATGAGTGTGCCAAATTTCACAACTTTTTACCATACGGTTCTAGGGGCTGCCATAGACTCCAATGACAGAAGAAGTGTAATAATAATAATAAATATAGCTGCAAGCAGCAATGTTGTGGCCAAGCAGTCAAATGACCCATAAAACACTTTAGAAATCCTCAGAACAGGGTTCAGAGTGCATGCAGCAAGTTTGGAGTGAATCCATCAAAGATTTGCTGAGATACGACCCAACTTCCTGTTTGAAGGCTTAATTGCACATTTTGATTGCCTGTACCGGGCAAACGTTTGTGAAAATCAAACAATCATGTGATGGCCTTTGTGAGGCTTGGTCTGAAGATAATCTCTGCGAAATTTGGTGAAGATTGGACAACAGGTGTAGGAGGAGTAGAGAATTTTTTTTTCAATGAATTCAAAATGGCGGCCGCATCAATTCGGCTATTATCACAAATGATGATGGGTCACACACGGGACGTCCCAAGATATCATGAAACAAAGGAATCACTTAATAAAGGCAAACAAATCAACAGTTATTGGCCAAAACACATTTTTGCTTCCTGCGGCCACGCCCAGTAATGACATGACACCAAATTCATTGGACAGCCTCAGAAGAGGGTTCCGAGTCATCACACCAGGTTTGGGGTTGATTTCTTAAAGAATAGCTGAGATATGATCCAACTTCCTGTTTGGTTGCTTTGTTGCCACCTTTGATTGGCTGTACCGGACAAACGTTTTTGAAAATCAAATATCCTTTGATAACTTCTGTGAGGGTTGGTCTGATGATGATGTGTGCCAATTCTGGGGAAGATTTGACAAAAATTGAGGGAGGAGAAGCAAAAAAACGTTTTTCCACAAAATTCAAAATGGCAGAAAATCTATATAACCGGAAATTGACGCCATGGTGTGCGTTGAACTCGTCTCTATCCAGGGAATCCAACGGTACCTCTTTTTCGAAAATCGGTCATACGGTTCAAAAGTTACGTATGTAAACACAAGTCCAACTTTGACCAGTTGGTGGCGCTAGAGTGCTCCAATGGGAGACATGAAACTTGGTGAATATAAAGAAGGGATTGTGCTTAATGAGTGTGCCAAATTTCACAACTTTTTACCATACGGTTCTAGGGGCTGCCATAGACTCCAATGACAGAAGAAGTGTAATAATAAATATAGCTGCAAGCAGCGATGTGGTGGCCAAGCAGTCAAATTACCCATAAAACACTTTAGAAATCCTCAGAACAGGGTTCCGAGTGCATGCAGCAAGTTTGGTGTGAATCCATCAAAGATTGGCTGAGATACGACCCAACTTCCTGTTTGATGGCTTAATTGCACATTTTGATTGCCTGTACCGGGTAAACGGTTGTGAAAATCAAACAATCATGTGATGGCCTTTGTGAGGCTTGGTCTGAAGATAATCTCTGCGAAATTTGGTGAAGATTGGACAACATGTGTAGGAGGAGTAGAGAAAAAACATTTTTCAATGAATTCAAAATGGCGGCCGGATCAATTCTGCTATTATCACAAGTTATCATGTATCACACACGGGATGTCCCAGCATATCATGAGACAAAGGAACCACTTAATAAAAGCAAAAAAATCAACAGTTATTGGCCAAAACACATTTTTGCTTCCTGCGGCCACGCCCAGTAATGACATGACACCAAATTCATTGGACAGCCTCAGAAGAGGGTTCCGAGTCATCACACCAGGTTTGGGGTTGATTTCTTAAAGATTAGCTGAGATATGATCCAACTTCCTGTTTGGTTGCTTTGTTGCCAATTTTGATTGGCTGTACCGGACAAACGGTTTTGAAAATCAAATATCCTTTGATAACTTCTGTGAGGGTTGGTCGGATGATGATGTGTGCCAATTCTGGGGAAGATTTGACAAAAATTGAGGGAGGAGAAGCAAAAAAAAACGTTTTTTCACAAAATTCAAAATGGCAGAAAATCTATATAACCGGAAATTGACGCCATGGTGTGCGTTGAACTCGTCTCGATCCAGGGAATCCAACGGTACCTCATTTTTGAAAATCGGTCATACGGTTCAAAAGTTACGTGTGTAAACACAAGTCCAACTTTGACCAGTTGGTGGCGCTAGAGTGCTCCAATGGGAGACATGAAACTTGGTGAATATAAAGAGGGGGCTGTGCTTAATGAGTGTGCCAAATTTCACAACTTTTTACCATACGGTTCTAGGGGCTGCCATAGACTCCAATGACAGAAGAAGTGTAATAATAATAATAAATATAGCTGCAAGCAGCAATGTTGTGGCCAAGCAGTCAAATGACCCATAAAACACTTTAGAAATCCTCAGAACAGGGTTCAGAGTGCATGCAGCAAGTTTGGAGTGAATCCATCAAAGATTTGCTGAGATACGACCCAACTTCCTGTTTGATGGCTTAATTGCACATTTTGATTGCCTGTACCGGGCAAACGTTTGTGAAAATCAAACAATCATGTGATGGCCTTTGTGAGGCTTGGTCTGAAGATAATCTCTGCGAAATTTGGTGAAGATTGGACAACAGGTGTAGGAGGAGTAGATAATTTTTTTTTCAATGAATTCAAAATGGCGGCCGCATCAATTCGGCTATTATCACAAATGATGATGGGTCACACACGGGACGTCCCAAGATATCATGAAACAAAGGAATCACTTAATAAAGGCAAACAAATCAACAGTTATTGGCCAAAACACATTTTTGCTTCCCGCGGCCACACCCAGTAATGACATGACACCAAATTCATTGGACAGCCTCAGAAGGGGGTTCCGAGTCATCACACCAGGTTTGGGGTTGATTTCTTAAAGATTAGCTGAGATATGATCCAACTTCCTGTTTGGTTGCTTTGTTGCCAATTTTGATTGGCTGTACCGGACAAACGGTTTTGAAAATCAAATATCCTTTGACAACTTCTGTGAGGGTTGGTCTGATGATGATGTGTGCCAATTCTGGGGAAGATTTGACAAAAATTGAGGGAGGAGATGCAAAAAAACGTTTTTTCACAAAATTCAAAATGGCAGAAAATCTATATAACCGGAAATTGACGCCATGATGTGCGTTGAACTCGTCTCGATCCAGGGAATCCAACGGTACCTCATTTTTAAAAGCGGTCATACGGTTCAAAAGTTACGTGTGTAAACACAAGTCCAACTTTGACCAGTTGGTGGCGCTAGAGTGCTCCAATGGGAGACATGAAACTTGGTGAATATAAAGAGGAGACTGTGCTTAATGAGTGTGCCAAATTTTACAACTTTTTACCATACGGTTCTAGGGGCTGCCATAGACTCCAATGACAGAAGAAGTGTAATAATAATAATAAGAAAAGGTAGAATCACTTATGTGGCTTCGCCGCTTCGCGGCTTGGCCACCAAATATAGCTGCAAGCAGCAATGTTGTGGCCAAGCAGTCAAATGACCCATAAAACACTTTAGAAATCCTCAGAACAGGGTTCAGAGTGCATGCAGCAAGTTTGGAGTGAATCCATCAAAGATTTGCTGAGATACGACCCAACTTCCTGTTTGATGGCTTAATTGCACATTTTGATTGCCTGTACCGGGCAAACGTTTGTGAAAATCAAACAATCATGTGATGGCCTTTGTGAGGCTTGGTCTGAAGATAATCTCTGCGAAATGTGGTGAAGATTGGACAACAGGTGTAGGAGGAGTAGAGAATTTTTTTTTTTCAATGAATTCAAAATGGCGGCCGCATCAATTCGGCTATTATCACAAATGATGATGGGTCACACACGGGACGTCCCAAGATATCATGAAACAAAGGAATCACTTAATAAAGGCAAACAAATCAACAGTTATTGGCCAAAACACATTTTTGCTTCCTGCGGCCACGCCCAGTAATGACATGACACCAAATTCATTGGACAGCCTCAGAAGAGGGCTCCGAGTCATCACACCAGGTTTGGGGTTGATTTCTTAAAGATTAGCTGAGATATGATCCAACTTCCTGTTTGGTTGCTTTGTTGCCAATTTTGATTGGCTGTACCGGACAAACGGTTTTGAAAATCAAATATCCTTTGATAACTTCTGTGAGGGTTGGTCGGATGATGATGTGTGCCAATTCTGGGGAAGATTTGACAAAAATTGAGGGAGGAGAAGCAAAAAAAACGTTTTTTCACAAAATTCAAAATGGCAGAAAATCTATATAACCGGAAATTGACGCCATGGTGTGCGTTGAACTCGTCTCGATCCAGGGAATCCAACGGTACCTCATTTTTGAAAATCGGTCATACGGTTCAAAAGTTACGTGTGTAAACACAAGTCCAACTTTGACCAGTTGGTGGCGCTAGAGTGCTCCAATGGGAGACATGAAACTTGGTGAATATAAAGAGGGGGCTGTGCTTAATGAGTGTGCCAAATTTCACAACTTTTTACCATACGGTTCTAGGGGCTGCCATAGACTCCAATGACAGAAGAAGTGTAATAATAATAATAAATATAGCTGCAAGCAGCAATGTTGTGGCCAAGCAGTCAAATGACCCATAAAACACTTTAGAAATCCTCAGAACAGGGTTCAGAGTGCATGCAGCAAGTTTGGAGTGAATCCATCAAAGATTTGCTGAGATACGACCCAACTTCCTGTTTGATGGCTTAATTGCACATTTTGATTGCCTGTACCGGGCAAACGTTTGTGAAAATCAAACAATCATGTGATGGCCTTTGTGAGGCTTGGTCTGAAGATAATCTCTGCGAAATGTGGTGAAGATTGGACAACAGGTGTAGGAGGAGTAGAGAATTTTTTTTTTTCAATGAATTCAAAATGGCGGCCGCATCAATTCGGCTATTATCACAAATGATGATGGGTCACACACGGGACGTCCCAAGATATCATGAAACAAAGGAATCACTTAATAAAGGCAAACAAATCAACAGTTATTGGCCAAAACACATTTTTGCTTCCTGCGGCCACGCCCAGTAATGACATGACACCAAATTCATTGGACAGCCTCAGAAGAGGGTTCCGAGTCATCACACCAGGTTTGGGGTTGATTTCTTAAAGAATAGCTGAGATATGATCCAACTTCCTGTTTGGTTGCTTTGTTGCCACCTTTGATTGGCTGTACCGGACAAACGTTTTTGAAAATCAAATATCCTTTGATAACTTCTGTGAGGGTTGGTCTGATGATGATGTGTGCCAATTCTGGGGAAGATTTGACAAAAATTGAGGGAGGAGAAGCAAAAAAACGTTTTTCCACAAAATTCAAAATGGCAGAAAATCTATATAACCGGAAATTGACGCCATGGTGTGCGTTGAACTCGTCTCTATCCAGGGAATCCAACGGTACCTCTTTTTCGAAAATCGGTCATACGGTTCAAAAGTTACGTATGTAAACACAAGTCCAACTTTGACTAGTTGGTGGCGCTAGAGTGCTCCAATGGGAGACATGAAACTTGGTGAATATAAAGAAGGGATTGTGCTTAATGAGTGTGCCAAATTTCACAACTTTTTACCATACGGTTCTAGGGGCTGCCATAGACTCCAATGACAGAAGAAGTGTAATAATAAATATAGCTGCAAGCAGCAATGTGGTGGCCAAGCAGTCAAATGACCCATAAAACACTTTAGAAATCCTCAGAACAGGGTTCCGAGTGCATGCGGCAAGTTTGGTGTGAATCCATCAAAGATTGGCTGAGATACGACCCAACTTCCTGTTTGATGGCTTAATTGCACATTTTGATTGCCTGTACCGGGAAAACGGTTGTGAAAATCAAACAATCATGTGATGGCCTTTGTGAAGCTTGGTCTGAAGATAATCTCTGCGAAATTTGGTGAAGATTGGACAACATGTGTAGGAGGAGTAGAGAAAAAACATTTTTCAATGAATTCAAAATGGCGGCCGCATCAATTCGGCTATTATCACAAATGATGATGGGTCACACACGGGACGTCCCAAGATATCATGAAACAAAGGAATCACTTAATAAAGGCAAACAAATCAACAGTTATTGGCCAAAACACATTTTTGCTTCCTGCGGCCACGCCCAGTAATGACATGACACCAAATTCATTGGACAGCCTCAGAAGAGGGTTCCGAGTCATCACACCAGGTTTGGGGTTGATTTCTTAAAGATTAGCTGAGATATGATCCAACTTCCTGTTTGGTTGCTTTGTTGCCAATTTTGATTGGCTGTACCGGACAAACGGTTTTGAAAATCAAATATCCTTTGATAACTTCTGTGAGGGTTGGTCGGATGATGATGTGTGCCAATTCTGGGGAAGATTTGACAAAAATTGAGGGAGGAGAAGCAAAAAAAACGTTTTTTCACAAAATTCAAAATGGCAGAAAATCTATATAACCGGAAATTGACGCCATGGTGTGCGTTGAACTCGTCTCGATCCAGGGAATCCAACGGTACCTCATTTTTGAAAATCGGTCATACGGTTCAAAAGTTACGTGTGTAAACACAAGTCCAACTTTGACCAGTTGGTGGCGCTAGAGTGCTCCAATGGGAGACATGAAACTTGGTGAATATAAAGAGGGGGTTGTGCTTAATGAGTGTGCCAAATTTCACAACTTTTTACCATACGGTTCTAGGGGCTGCCATAGACTCCAATGACAGAAGAAGTGTAATAATAATAATAAGAAAAGGTAGAATCACTTATGTGGCTTCGCCGCTTCGCGGCTTGGCCACCAAATATAGCTGCAAGCAGCAATGTTGTGGCCAAGCAGTCAAATGACCCATAAAACACTTTAGAAATCCTCAGAACAGGGTTCAGAGTGCATGCAGCAAGTTTGGAGTGAATCCATCAAAGATTTGCTGAGATACGACCCAACTTCCTGTTTGATGGCTTAATTGCACATTTTGATTGCCTGTACCGGGCAAACGTTTGTGAAAATCAAACAATCATGTGATGGCCTTTGTGAGGCTTGGTCTGAAGATAATCTCTGCGAAATGTGGTGAAGATTGGACAACAGGTGTAGGAGGAGTAGAGAATTTTTTTTTTTCAATGAATTCAAAATGGCGGCCGCATCAATTCGGCTATTATCACAAATGATGATGGGTCACACACGGGACGTCCCAAGATATCATGAAACAAAGGAATCACTTAATAAAGGCAAACAAATCAACAGTTATTGGCCAAAACACATTTTTGCTTCCTGCGGCCACGCCCAGTAATGACATGACACCAAATTCATTGGACAGCCTCAGAAGAGGGTTCCGAGTCATCACACCAGGTTTGGGGTTGATTTCTTAAAGAATAGCTGAGATATGATCCAACTTCCTGTTTGGTTGCTTTGTTGCCACCTTTGATTGGCTGTACCGGACAAACGTTTTTGAAAATCAAATATCCTTTGATAACTTCTGTGAGGGTTGGTCTGATGATGATGTGTGCCAATTCTGGGGAAGATTTGACAAAAATTGAGGGAGGAGAAGCAAAAAAACGTTTTTCCACAAAATTCAAAATGGCAGAAAATCTATATAACCGGAAATTGACGCCATGGTGTGCGTTGAACTCGTCTCTATCCAGGGAATCCAACGGTACCTCTTTTTCGAAAATCGGTCATACGGTTCAAAAGTTACGTATGTAAACACAAGTCCAACTTTGACTAGTTGGTGGCGCTAGAGTGCTCCAATGGGAGACATGAAACTTGGTGAATATAAAGAAGGGATTGTGCTTAATGAGTGTGCCAAATTTCACAACTTTTTACCATACGGTTCTAGGGGCTGCCATAGACTCCAATGACAGAAGAAGTGTAATAATAAATATAGCTGCAAGCAGCAATGTGGTGGCCAAGCAGTCAAATGACCCATAAAACACTTTAGAAATCCTCAGAACAGGGTTCCGAGTGCATGCGGCAAGTTTGGTGTGAATCCATCAAAGATTGGCTGAGATACGACCCAACTTCCTGTTTGATGGCTTAATTGCACATTTTGATTGCCTGTACCGGGAAAACGGTTGTGAAAATCAAACAATCATGTGATGGCCTTTGTGAAGCTTGGTCTGAAGATAATCTCTGCGAAATTTGGTGAAGATTGGACAACATGTGTAGGAGGAGTAGAGAAAAAACATTTTTCAATGAATTCAAAATGGCGGCCGCATCAATTCGGCTATTATCACAAATGATGATGGGTCACACACGGGACGTCCCAAGATATCATGAAACAAAGGAATCACTTAATAAAGGCAAACAAATCAACAGTTATTGGCCAAAACACATTTTTGCTTCCTGCGGCCACGCCCAGTAATGACATGACACCAAATTCATTGGACAGCCTCAGAAGAGGGTTCCGAGTCATCACACCAGGTTTGGGGTTGATTTCTTAAAGATTAGCTGAGATATGATCCAACTTCCTGTTTGGTTGCTTTGTTGCCAATTTTGATTGGCTGTACCGGACAAACGGTTTTGAAAATCAAATATCCTTTGATAACTTCTGTGAGGGTTGGTCGGATGATGATGTGTGCCAATTCTGGGGAAGATTTGACAAAAATTGAGGGAGGAGAAGCAAAAAAAACGTTTTTTCACAAAATTCAAAATGGCAGAAAATCTATATAACCGGAAATTGACGCCATGGTGTGCGTTGAACTCGTCTCGATCCAGGGAATCCAACGGTACCTCATTTTTGAAAATCGGTCATACGGTTCAAAAGTTACGTGTGTAAACACAAGTCCAACTTTGACCAGTTGGTGGCGCTAGAGTGCTCCAATGGGAGACATGAAACTTGGTGAATATAAAGAGGGGGTTGTGCTTAATGAGTGTGCCAAATTTCACAACTTTTTACCATACGGTTCTAGGGGCTGCCATAGACTCCAATGACAGAAGAAGTGTAATAATAATAATAAGAAAAGGTAGAATCACTTATGTGGCTTCGCCGCTTCGCGGCTTGGCCACCAAATATAGCTGCAAGCAGCAATGTTGTGGCCAAGCAGTCAAATGACCCATAAAACACTTTAGAAATCCTCAGAACAGGGTTCAGAGTGCATGCAGCAAGTTTGGAGTGAATCCATCAAAGATTTGCTGAGATACGACCCAACTTCCTGTTTGATGGCTTAATTGCACATTTTGATTGCCTGTACCGGGCAAACGTTTGTGAAAATCAAACAATCATGTGATGGCCTTTGTGAGGCTTGGTCTGAAGATAATCTCTGCGAAATGTGGTGAAGATTGGACAACAGGTGTAGGAGGAGTAGAGAATTTTTTTTTTTCAATGAATTCAAAATGGCGGCCGCATCAATTCGGCTATTATCACAAATGATGATGGGTCACACACGGGACGTCCCAAGATATCATGAAACAAAGGAATCACTTAATAAAGGCAAACAAATCAACAGTTATTGGCCAAAACACATTTTTGCTTCCTGCGGCCACGCCCAGTAATGACATGACACCAAATTCATTGGACAGCCTCAGAAGAGGGTTCCGAGTCATCACACCAGGTTTGGGGTTGATTTCTTAAAGATTAGCTGAGATATGATCCAACTTCCTGTTTGGTTGCTTTGTTGCCAATTTTGATTGGCTGTACCGGACAAACGGTTTTGAAAATCAAATATCCTTTGATAACTTCTGTGAGGGTTGGTCGGATGATGATGTGTGCCAATTCTGGGGAAGATTTGACAAAAATTGAGGGAGGAGAAGCAAAAAAAACGTTTTTTCACAAAATTCAAAATGGCAGAAAATCTATATAACCGGAAATTGACGCCATGGTGTGCGTTGAACTCGTCTCGATCCAGGGAATCCAACGGTACCTCATTTTTGAAAATCGGTCATACGGTTCAAAAGTTACGTGTGTAAACACAAGTCCAACTTTGACCACTTGGTGGCGCTAGAGTGCTCCAATGGGAGACATGAAACTTGGTGAATATAAAGAGGGGGCTGTGCTTAATGAGTGTGCCAAATTTCACAACTTTTTACCATACGGTTCTAGGGGCTGCCATAGACTCCAATGACAGAAGAAGTGTAATAATAATAATAAATATAGCTGCAAGCAGCAATGTTGTGGCCAAGCAGTCAAATGACCCATAAAACACTTTAGAAATCCTCAGAACAGGGTTCAGAGTGCATGCAGCAAGTTTGGAGTGAATCCATCAAAGATTTGCTGAGATACGACCCAACTTCCTGTTTGATGGCTTAATTGCACATTTTGATTGCCTGTACCGGGCAAACGTTTGTGAAAATCAAACAATCATGTGATGGCCTTTGTGAGGCTTGGTCTGAAGATAATCTCTGCGAAATGTGGTGAAGATTGGACAACAGGTGTAGGAGGAGTAGAGAATTTTTTTTTTTCAATGAATTCAAAATGGCGGCCGCATCAATTCGGCTATTATCACAAATGATGATGGGTCACACACGGGACGTCCCAAGATATCATGAAACAAAGGAATCACTTAATAAAGGCAAACAAATCAACAGTTATTGGCCAAAACACATTTTTGCTTCCTGCGGCCACGCCCAGTAATGACATGACACCAAATTCATTGGACAGCCTCAGAAGAGGGTTCCGAGTCATCACACCAGGTTTGGGGTTGATTTCTTAAAGAATAGCTGAGATATGATCCAACTTCCTGTTTGGTTGCTTTGTTGCCACCTTTGATTGGCTGTACCGGACAAACGTTTTTGAAAATCAAATATCCTTTGATAACTTCTGTGAGGGTTGGTCTGATGATGATGTGTGCCAATTCTGGGGAAGATTTGACAAAAATTGAGGGAGGAGAAGCAAAAAAACGTTTTTCCACAAAATTCAAAATGGCAGAAAATCTATATAACCGGAAATTGACGCCATGGTGTGCGTTGAACTCGTCTCTATCCAGGGAATCCAACGGTACCTCTTTTTCGAAAATCGGTCATACGGTTCAAAAGTTACGTATGTAAACACAAGTCCAACTTTGACCAGTTGGTGGCGCTAGAGTGCTCCAATGGGAGACATGAAACTTGGTGAATATAAAGAAGGGATTGTGCTTAATGAGTGTGCCAAATTTCACAACTTTTTACCATACGGTTCTAGGGGCTGCCATAGACTCCAATGACAGAAGAAGTGTAATAATAAATATAGCTGCAAGCAGCAATGTGGTGGCCAAGCAGTCAAATGACCCATAAAACACTTTAGAAATCCTCAGAACAGGGTTCCGAGTGCATGCGGCAAGTTTGGTGTGAATCCATCAAAGATTGGCTGAGATACGACCCAACTTCCTGTTTGATGGCTTAATTGCACATTTTGATTGCCTGTACCGGGAAAACGGTTGTGAAAATCAAACAATCATGTGATGGCCTTTGTGAAGCTTGGTCTGAAGATAATCTCTGCGAAATTTGGTGAAGATTGGACAACATGTGTAGGAGGAGTAGAGAAAAAACATTTTTCAATGAATTCAAAATGGCGGCCGCATCAATTCGGCTATTATCACAAATGATGATGGGTCACACACGGGACGTCCCAAGATATCATGAAACAAAGGAATCACTTAATAAAGGCAAACAAATCAACAGTTATTGGCCAAAACACATTTTTGCTTCCTGCGGCCACGCCCAGTAATGACATGACACCAAATTCATTGGACAGCCTCAGAAGAGGGTTCCGAGTCATCACACCAGGTTTGGGGTTGATTTCTTAAAGATTAGCTGAGATATGATCCAACTTCCTGTTTGGTTGCTTTGTTGCCAATTTTGATTGGCTGTACCGGACAAACGGTTTTGAAAATCAAATATCCTTTGATAACTTCTGTGAGGGTTGGTCGGATGATGATGTGTGCCAATTCTGGGGAAGATTTGACAAAAATTGAGGGAGGAGAAGCAAAAAAAACGTTTTTTCACAAAATTCAAAATGGCAGAAAATCTATATAACCGGAAATTGACGCCATGGTGTGCGTTGAACTCGTCTCGATCCAGGGAATCCAACGGTACCTCATTTTTGAAAATCGGTCATACGGTTCAAAAGTTACGTGTGTAAACACAAGTCCAACTTTGACCAGTTGGTGGCGCTAGAGTGCTCCAATGGGAGACATGAAACTTGGTGAATATAAAGAGGGGGCTGTGCTTAATGAGTGTGCCAAATTTCACAACTTTTTACCATACGGTTCTAGGGGCTGCCATAGACTCCAATGACAGAAGAAGTGTAATAATAATAATAAGAAAAGGTAGAATCACTTATGTGGCTTCGCCGCTTCGCGGCTTGGCCACCAAATATAGCTGCAAGCAGCAATGTTGTGGCCAAGCAGTCAAATGACCCATAAAACACTTTAGAAATCCTCAGAACAGGGTTCAGAGTGCATGCAGCAAGTTTGGAGTGAATCCATCAAAGATTTGCTGAGATACGACCCAACTTCCTGTTTGATGGCTTAATTGCACATTTTGATTGCCTGTACCGGGCAAACGTTTGTGAAAATCAAACAATCATGTGATGGCCTTTGTGAGGCTTGGTCTGAAGATAATCTCTGCGAAATGTGGTGAAGATTGGACAACAGGTGTAGGAGGAGTAGAGAATTTTTTTTTTTCAATGAATTCAAAATGGCGGCCGCATCAATTCGGCTATTATCACAAATGATGATGGGTCACACACGGGACGTCCCAAGATATCATGAAACAAAGGAATGACTTAATAAAGGCAAACAAATCAACAGTTATTGGCCAAAACACATTTTTGCTTCCTGCGGCCACGCCCAGTAATGACATGACACCAAATTCATTGGACAGCCTCAGAAGAGGGTTCCGAGTCATCACACCAGGTTTGGGGTTGATTTCTTAAAGATTAGCTGAGATATGATCCAACTTCCTGTTTGGTTGCTTTGTTGCCAATTTTGATTGGCTGTACCGGACAAACGGTTTTGAAAATCAAATATCCTTTGACAACTTCTGTGAGGGTTGGTCTGATGATGATGTGTGCCAATTCTGGGGAAGATTTGACAAAAATTGAGGGAGGAGAAGCAAAAAAACGTTTTTTCACAAAATTCAAAATGGCAGAAAATCTATATAACCGGAAATTGACGCCATGGTGTGCGTTGAACTCGTCTCGATCCAGGGAATCCAACGGTACCTCATTTTTGAAAAGCGGTCATACGGTTCAAAAGTTACGTATGTAAACACAAGTCCAACTTTGACCAGTTGGTGGCGCTAGAGTGCTCCAATGGGAGACATGAAACTTGGTGAATATAAAGAGGGGACTGTGCTTAATGAGTGTGCCAAATTTTACAACTTTTTACCATACGGTTCTAGGGGCTGCCATAGACTCCAATGACAGAAGAAGTGTAATAATAATAATAATAAGAAAAGGTAGAATCACTTATGTGGCTTCGCCGCTTCGCGGCTTGGCCATCAATAAAACTAACAATAACAATAGGTTTCCTCCTGACGGAGGAATCCTAATAAAACTAACAATAACAATAGGTTTCCTCCTGACGGAGGAATCCTAATAATAAAACTAACAATAACAATAGGTTTCCTCCTGACGGAGGAATCCTAATAACTGCAAGCAGTAATGGCGGATTCCTCCAAACATTGCGAACCATTGAAAAATGTATATTCTTGACAAATTGGAACTGTATACAAAAATCTATACTGCAGAATTACCAATGGGATACCAAATCTGAAATATAATACCATCAAGATCCACAAGGGCCTTTATTTCAACCCAAGGAGTGAAGGGAGGGGGCTTGGTTAGCCTATCCATTCCAGAAAGCCTTTGTGCTTTAGGGCGTGGAATGTAGCGCCACTTATGGGTAATGGTGGGACAGTTGTGGTGTGGTAATTACCCTTGGTCTATACTTTCAAAAAAGCTCGACCAGAGCATACTCCCCGCTCTCAGGGTACCGAGCTTCAGCTCAGTCATGATGCTGGGATGAATGTAGGCCTATATGTAGAGACCAGGGAGACAGACACACCGGCCAGCTGCCCTGATGGGTCCGTGGTAGATCATTAATGCGGGTTGTATCCTGCAACGCTCGTGTCCTCCGAGTAGGACATACTGCTGCTGATAGATCAAGACGTTTGGTGGTGGACGCATTGCTGGACGAGAGTGACATTGTCTGCCTTCAAGAAACCTGGATGGCCAAGCAAGATCTGGACAAATTGAACTCCCTACACAAGAACTTTCATGGTGCTGGAGAGTCCACTACCGATCTCAGCATGAGAATGGTTTGTGGGAGGATAGCTGGTGGTGTAGCTATACTGTGGAACATAAAATATGACCCAACGGTAAAGGTGGTGTGGCTTAACGTTGACTGGGCTATTGGGTGGGAGTTTAATCACAATGAAAATAAATTTACTATTGTAAATGTGTACACACCATATGAATCCTATGACCATGAGGATGAATTTCAGAACAGGTTAGCTTTTATTCAGTCCTTCATAGAGGACAATAGTTCATGTTGTGTCTATGTCATGGGTGATTTTAATGCTGACATGTCAGATTACATTTTCAGCGTTTATTCGCACAACATCTGCAGCAGTTCTGTAATGAAACAAAATTAATTATATCAAGCGTTATTGCCTGATACAAGTTTTACCTATATAAGTGAAACGTGGCACACAACTTCCTGGCTAGACCATATTGTAACCACAGCCGATGCTCATGACTCACTGGAAAGTATAGAGATGTGTTATGGGCTGGCCACCACTGATCACATACCAGTTGCTATGCTGCTAAATGTTGAGAGTGTACTCTTGTTGCTGGCCCCCCAAGAAAACTGGACTGGTCAAAATTGACAAATGAGGTTATGCACAGATATTCTCTATTAACTGACAGCTTACATAGTGATGTTGCATTTTCTAGGGATGCCCTAATGTGCACGGATATGAACTGCAAGGATAAACATCATGCTGAAAAGCTCTGTGCCATGTATGATGATATTGTCAAATGTCTTTATGCTTCCAGTGAACCTTTTATTAATCACAAGAGTAAGGTCCCTAACGCACGGCCTGTCTGCTGTCTGGAATGAGTTTGTGTCTGAGCAACATGCTGCTGCTAGAGAAGCCTTTAGAGTCTGGTCAGAGGCAGGCAGACCCAGACAGGGAGTGCTGCTTGATAACAAAAACCTCACAAATGCTAGATTTAAATATGCACTTGTTTCATTAAGAGAAATGAAAACACAATGAGAGCAGACTCGCTGACCAGAAAGATGCAGAATAACAATCTTACTGACTTCTGGAAGGAGGTCAAGATTATAAATAATAACAGAACTCCCCTCCCTTCTGATATCAAAGGGGTTAGTTGTCCAGAGAAGATTGCTGATCTATGCTATGAGCACTACAGTCAACTATTTAATTGTGTTCAAAGTAATACAGTGAGAATTGATAATGAATATAAAGGTATCTCTGCAGACTTGATAGTTAGATCAGTAGATATTTATGATGCCATCCACATGCTAGACAACAACAAAGCTTGTGGTATGGATTGCATTTCTGCAGAGCATCTAAAAAATGCCAGTTATAGACTCAGTCCATTTCTAGCCATGTGTCTCACTGGAATTATGGTTCATGGTGTTCTACCGAACTCTATTATGTCAGTACTGTTAGTGCCTGTTGTTAAAGATAAGGCTGGTAAACTGAACAGCATAGACAACTATCGACCCATTGCATTGGCCAGTATCTTGTCTAAAGTGTTTGAGAGAATGATTTGATTGAAATTGGAAATGTATATTCTGACTGCAGAAAATCAGTTTGGTTTTAAAAGAAAACATGGTACTGATCTCTGTATCTATGCTCTGAAGGAGATTGTCTCAGGTACACAAGTCTTAATTCATCTGTATTTTTATGCTTTATTGATGCTTACAAAGCTTTCGATCAAATTTGTCATGAAAAACTGTTTATGAAGCTAATAGCGAGAGGTGTCCCTAAACCACTTGTGAGGATTTTGGTGTTCTGGTATGCCAATCAAACTTTTCATGTTAAATGGGACAATGTTGTATCAGCTCCTTTCCATGTTGGTAACGGAGTTCGACAAGGAGAAATTTGATTTCCCTTTTTGTTTAATATGGATATGGACGACTTATCAAGCCAGCTGAATAAGACAAATACAGGCTGTCTTGTTGGTGAATCTAATGTCAATCATCTGATGTACGCAGATGACCTGGTTCCACTCAGCCTGTTGCAACAGATGCTATGGGTGTGCTCTCAGTATGGCTTAGATCATGATATAAAATATAATGCAAAGAAAAGCCACATAATGATAGTCAGAAGTAATCAGGACAGGAAATTAACCTTCCCTACCTTTTATTTATCTGGCAGTCCCCTTGGTGTTTGTGAGGAAATAAAATATCTGGGCCATGTCATTTCAATCAGGAGAGACCTGGATAGTGAAAGATATTTATTACAGCATAATAAATGTACTACAATGTTTGGAGCTTGGACCCCGCGGGGAATTATATAAATCAACGGTCGCCTGCCCAACGCCCGAAGAGAATCCCCCGCGGAGACCAGACACTGGTGGCGGTGGCACATCCGACGACCAATCGAGTCGAAGAAGGAGACAGGAACCGGGTGGCGACGGGGTGGTGGAGGGTCGCGCACTTGATGGCATGAACGAACTACACAGGGAGAGAATCGTATTTAAAGGCACGGATCATATGACGCCATGTATTGTAGGCGGGAGCGCTAATCAACATGAACCCCAGTGACCGCCCGACCCGGGAACGGGAGAAGGTAGGGCGTTCTTAGCGGGGGGAGTGAGTAGTGCATACTATGAATGCGCCCGAGTGCAGGGATCGGTCTTGCCTAACTGAACTTGCGCTATGCTACATTTCAATCAGGAGAGACCTGGATAGTGAAAGATATTTATTACAGCATAATAAATGTACTACAATGTTTGGAGCTTGGACCCCGCGGGGAATTATATAAATCAACGGGCGCCTGCCCAACGCCCGAAGAGAATCCCCCAAAAGTAAAAGGGTAGGAAGGAAGAGACCAAACGAAAACATACTCACCAACAGGAGGAATCGTGAAACCGCTGGGGAATAAGCACACAAACACGACACGGAGAGCTGCCGACCTGGGTGCGTAGCACCGATCGGAGCGACCGCGATCAATAAGAAGGTATCTATACAGAATGACCTAGGCTAGAGCATACATACCCGGGCGGATCCTTCAGGAGATGGCAAAGAACTGACAGATCCGTAGACCTGTACCTATACAGAGACGCCGAAGGAAAGAGAAGCGATGATATCGCTGTATCCTCCGGCCAGAGCCAGGACCCTAGTGCATCATGAGAATGTGCTAAAGGGCCAACCCCCTCATGCTATCGGAGTTTGCCTTGGCTGGCTGAGGCCCGACGCCCTCAGATTTGTAGGTGAAAGCCTTTGCCGGCTTTGGTCGGCTAGAGGGCGCACGCCCTTGTGACTATGTGAACGGCCTGTGCCGGCTGGTGTACCGGCGTCCCCGCGTACATGACCTATGTAGGCTAGAGGGCCGACGCCCTTGAGTCTATGTGAACAGCCTGTGCACTGGCTGGGGGACCGGCGTCCCCGCATACGTATGTCTAGGTGTGCTATAGGGCTGACGCCCTTGAGTCTATGTGCACAGCCGTGCCGGCTGGAGGACCGACGTCCCCGTGTACAAATGACCTATGTAGGCTAACGGGAGACGCCCATGAGTGAGTGAGTAGCCTTTGCCGGCTGAGGTGCATATGAGCCGTTGTTGGCAGGAGGACCGACGTCCTCGTGACTTGTGATAACCAGAGAGCAGGGACCATCTGTTTACATACAGAACCAAGTCGCTGTATTCGCAGGCAACGATTGCATCGAGCCTGTAACTAAGAGACGGTGTAACACGAGATACGGTAACAACACCGACCACCAGTTATTTGCAAGTAACTCACCGAGAGCCGTTTAGGGCCGTAGAGATCTTTGGGCCTCGAGGATGGCAGCTGAGTCAGGACGGACATAGGAAGAGTACGCTGATGAAGACCAGCGCCCCAGCTGCTGCAAAGATGCAGTGGACACACCTTGCACGGCAGCGGACGTCGCCGCGCCTATTCAGAATGAATGGCCAGAATACCGTCCAGGGGGAAGGTTGCATTTGGCTACGACCTGAGCTAGATGGTATCCGAACCAGGATTGCGACTTGGAATTATTGGTAGGGGTAATGAAGAGGGGGGAGAGTGGACAGAAATGGGACCTCTTCTTTACGTATCTCAGCATGGATAGGAAAGGACAGAAAGAACCACCCGTTTTAGCAATGATAATAGTGCAGGTGCCTCCGGTTTTGGAATGTTTGAGAAGAAGATTGAAGAAGTCAGGGTGAAATGTTAAGTCAGAAAAACACACATCAGTGGCAGGATTGAACACGTTAGACCGAGTCGTGAATTCACCGCACCGTAAAAACCCATAGAAAGCCGTTAAAAACGTACATTCCAAGAGGGAATCGATATAGGGGGAAAAAACAGCCGCGTCTGAGCACGGAGACCATAGCGTGCAAAATCGACAGAGTAAAAGGAAGTCTATCGTCCGCTTTAGCGGGGAAAACTTTCACTATGCCCTTGAACAGTAGTTTGACTGATGGGTTGGAGAAAAGGCTGGGGAACGAAGGATCAAGGCATCTGGCATTGAATTGAATACCCGAGACCAAACCTTTAATATAACGTGGCTGGAAGTGGCGAACATCAGTGCAGTGACACACGAAAGCACATACCACATTAACACAAACAGGTACCAGGGGGACAGACAAGGACAGACAGAACATGGCGTACGTTCTCCAGGCAAAATCATAAGATCTAAGGGTGGAAGCAGCCAATCCCCTCCTCATGTAACCCTTAGCTGCCTCTAAGTATGCCTGCAGGGAGTGCTCGTCTAATCTAGGACCAGAGACGCGAGGGGGGGGACGGCCAAGGGCCTCTTGCTGGCGTAAGGGCACAGATCCCGGAACACCTGAAAATTGAAACGGGACAGGGAATCAGCTATCACGTTATCGTGGCCTGGTACGTGACGTGCGGTGAGGATGAAATTGTGAGTGACGGAGAGCCAAGTGATGCGTCTCATGAATGACATGATGAGCGGGCAGTGAGAGCGGCCCTTGTTTATAATGCTCACCACGGCCTGATTGTCGCATAAGACAGCTATCCGCTTACGACGCCACGACTGGCCCCATAGGTAACAAGCAACAGCGACAGGATAGATCTCGTACAGGGCTGAGGAAGCACCGGGCGCAGCGAAGTCGTGGGGCCAGGAGCTGGCGAACCACTGCTCCTGATAGAACCCCCCAAAACCAACGGACGGAGCGGCGTCGGTAAAAAAACGCAGAGAGTCCGAAGACCGAACTACGTTGTCATAAAAGAACGAAACGCCATTCCAACCCTCGAGCAACTGCAACCAGAATGATAGGTCGGACCGGCAACCATCGTCCAAGCGAACATGATCAAGCAAACCAGACACCGAAGAAGCCAAGACGAGCAACCGGGAGATGAACGAGCGGCCCTGTGGAATTAGGCGCATAGAGAAATTCAAATGCCCGAGGAGAGACAGCACCTGCCGCTTTGTCATGACGGAAGACGCCACGAGCGACCGGGCCATGCTGCAAGCGCGCTCGAGCTTCTCGACCGGCAGGGAAGCCTTCATCTCAACCGTGTCCAGCATGACGCCCAGGAACTCAAGGCGAGTGGCCGGCCCGAGAGTTTTCTCGTCGGAAAGGGGGACGCCCAGTCCGCAGAACAGGATTTTTAACGACCGCAGGGAAGAGCCGGACGCATCAGGCGGAGGATCTACCAACAGAAAGTCGTCCAAGAGGTGGAGCAACGCAGGGACCCGGACCCAGTTTAACAGGATCCAACAAAGGGCCTCGGACACCCGTTTAAAGATGGAAAGGCTGCTCCTGCTTCCGAACGGGAGGCGTACGGCAAAATAAAACCGATTCTCCCATTTCATCCCGAGCAAGTGCCACTGAGACGGGTGAACGGGGACGATCTTGAACGCGTCCGTGATATCGGCTTTGGAAAGCCAGGCACCGGGCCCCGCCAGCTTTACGAGCTTGATGGCGTGATCGACGGTGGCATAGTGAAGCGAG
Source organism: Hypomesus transpacificus (assembly GCF_021917145.1). NCBI lineage: Eukaryota > Metazoa > Chordata > Actinopteri > Osmeriformes > Osmeridae > Hypomesus > Hypomesus transpacificus. The sequence continues at coordinate 33,163 of NW_025813862.1, forward strand.
AAAGGCTCGAGGGGAATGAGCCCGTTTACACCGGGAACCGGACCGGAGCGCGGAGCAGAAAGGTCCAGGATCAGACGTTTTTTTCCAGAATACTTCCGCGTAGCGACACCGAGGGGACTGCTACGAAACAGGTGGAAAGGGGACGAGTCGAACGGGCCTATCACATAGCGCTTACTGCACTCCCTGGCCAGCAGCTGAGTAACGATGTCTGGCTCCCGCAGTGCTGACAAAGGACAAGAAACCCCCACCCTGAACCCTTGAGTCAGCCCGGTGAGCAGGTGATCAACGAACACTGAATCAGGATGAGAGGAGAGTTCGAAAGCCAGTGCAGAAACATTTATTGGAGTAGAAGGGTGCTCGGCCGTTAGTTCGGGCCACCACGACGCCCTCGCTGAGGGCGGGCCCGACGTGGGCACACAGACCATGGATGGGCTTCCTGACAGCCGCTGCAGACATGGAGGAAATTGCAATTGCCGAAGGTGCACACACTCTCATAAAGATTATTGCAAATAGCCCTCCTGGAAGCGACATGCACCTTCCGGCCACGAACGTCCACGTTAGCTTTGCCGCTGGGAGCGCTATTTCCGTGAGCGCGAGGCTGGAGCCCGGGAACTCCCGGGAGAAACGGTACCAATGGACAGAGGGGTGCAGGATGCCCTAACCCGCCGCACGTGCCGCAAGACACCGCCTGGGAGCCCACAACCAACAAGATCAGCAGCTCGGTGTCGAGAACTGACCAATCCAGTAACGCATTAGAGCGGGAGATGGAACGAGCAGCCTTGCTAGAAAACTCCTTATGATAGTGATAGAACAGGTTCTTTCCATATCGTAAATTTAGGTCTCCGATAATGGCCATGTACCCGTCCAGTTCCTGCCGTCTATGGGGAAACACTGAGCACACCACGTCGCGGAAAATCCCAAACGGTACAAGGAACTCCCCGATTGACAAATCCCTGGCCAACCTGGGGTCCGCAGAACGGAGCACCGTACTGTATTGGTCGCCGGTGGAGACGCTAGCGTCACACTCGGGCGAAGGAAGGATCAACCTAATCAAATTGATGTTCCTGCCCTGAAGGATGTGGGACCTCAAGCGAGGGGAAATGTCAGCCCCCGAAGGGATGTACGGCCTACCTGCTGCAGGCACAGCCACTGCGGAAGCCAGGGTGTGCAGCGGCTCCTCCATAGGCAGACAGAGGGGCGCAGAAGCGGGGAGAGGAGCAGCCACGGGAGCGGAAGCCCCGGCGTTCTCAAGAGACCGCAGGCGAGCGTCGATGGATTGGAGGGATGATGCCAGGAAGCTGAGGGTCGAAGTGAGGGCATCCCCACGAACATCTGAAACGGGGACATGCGGAGGAGCGTAGGAGGGGCCGGCAGAAGGGCCGGCTTCAGAATCCAGGACCTCCTGATGGCGTGACTTCTTAGTGCGCTTCCGACCTAGGGCGACCAGCGGAGGGGGGAGCCACGGGAGACGGGTCTCGGACAGGAGACGAACGGTCAACCCCGTCGGCCAGGGCATGGAGTTTTTTTTTTTTTTTTTCTTTTGAAACTTTTTATTGATACATAGCCGTTGACCAATACACAGTACCAAGACATTAAAACCCTCTCCTAATTTCTTTGCTTAAAATAAATAACAATACTTTTTAAAATGTACAAAACAGGCAAACCATTGTGGAAAATATTAAAACACTGGTGTATCTTCAATAAGAGCACTGCATTATTTACGTATTTTTAAAAGTGCCTAAAAAATGAATCTTGTGTGCATACAACAGTGTTTAAAAGGCCATAAAAGAAATAAACATTGTACATTTTGAGCAAATTAAGACATTTTAAAAGGAGAAACATTTTCAAAAGTGTCTTAAAAACACACTAAAAGATGTTTGTCTGTGTGCCTGTGTGTGTGCTTAAAAGTTCTGCTCCTCTCCTGCACAGGAACGAGGCGAGCCCGCCCGGGCGATCCACTCCCCCCTCCACCGGGCGGGCCCGCGACCCCCCCCCCTCAGGGGCCCAGCGGAGATCCTCGACCTTGGCAGCTGTTCCAGCGCAGCCAGGCCGCTGCCGTCCGGACCACTTTGCGTGCGTTGGGGCCCCCTCCGAATGGCGCGTGGGACGGACCACCCTCGGGTCCCTGCAACCAGTACCGCCGCTGCCGGGGTGGCCGTCTCCACGCGTCTCCCTGCCGGCCGGTTTCTGGAGGTCCAAGGAATCTTCTTCAGCATTGCGGTGGGGTGGACCAGAGCTGGCGGAACGGCTCTGGCCCACCCGGACCTCCCCGCCGGCAGGCACGGGATCCCAGGGGCCCCACCTGGAAACACAGGTCCCGGACGGCACTGCACTCCCAGGGCAGGCCACCTCACAATCTCCTCTCCGCCCAGAGTCGACCGTGGGCGCCTAGATGTAGTCGACGTGCCCCGAGAGTGCTTGACGGCTCTGGCCGGGAGGATCTCATGGGCCACCGTCCAAGGGAGGGTCCGGCACCCGCCCAGCGGAGCAGGAAGGGTCCGAGCGACCCCGCCCCATGCCCGTACGAGAGAGGAGACAGAGCAACTGTGGGTCAAAACGGTAAAAACAACAAATTCAAGCCTCCTTAAAAACATCTTAAAAAGCCATAAACAAGGGGAAGACTTAAAAAGCACTCCAGGGCATGGAGTTGGGACAGCTCCAACCCACACGCAGGAAGGACGCCTGCAGCGCGCAGCCTTGCCTCCACCGCAGACCCATCAGAGCCCTGACGAGCAGTGATCCGGGAGCTCCGTCTAGCTGCAGGGGAGGCGGAACCCGGAACCGGGACGACCTCCTCAAACAAATCCAACTCGTATACCGACATTGCCTCCAAAAACAAAACAAGGAACAGGTCCAGCCAACACGACACCGAATAGCCGTTGCGCACTTGATGGCATGAACGAACTACACAGGGAGAGAATCGTATTTAAAGGCACGGATCATATGACGCCATGTATTGTAGGCGGGAGCGCTAATCAACCTGAACCCCAGTGACCGCCCGACCCGGGAACGGGGGAAGGTAGGGCGTTCTTAGCGGGGGGAGTGAGTAGTGCATACTATGAATGCGCCCGAGTGCAGGGATCGGTCTTGCCTGACTGAACTTGCGCTATGCTACATTTCTGATGATTGGACAGATGACAACGATATGTATCAACAGCGCTGTCAAATATATTCTCAGGCCAGTATGTTATTAAGGACGTTTTCAATGTGCTCAGATTCAGTTAAATGTTCCCTGTTTAGAACCTACATAACACCATTGTACACAGCTCATTTGTGGTCTATGTACAGGAAAAGGAGTATACAGATACTGAAAGTAGCCTACAATGATGCTTTTAGATTGCTACTTAATGTGCCAAGGTGGCATAGTGCTAGTCAGTTGTTTGTGTCTAAGCACGTACCAACCTGTAAGGACCTGACGTCACAGGCCTAAAACGCCTCCGGGCGCGCGGGCCGGCGGATGGGCGGGCAGGCATGTCCCGCCCCGGCCTCGAATTCCGAGGGGTGACACGCCTCTGGGCGAGCGAGCGGGCGGGAGGGACGCCCGGCCAATTCTCCCACCTAAAGGGATCGACGATCGTGAAGGCCGTGGTTGGACTTGGTCAGGCCATGCCAGGCGTGCGTGCGGGCAGGCATGTCCCGCCTACAGGGATCGACGATCGTGAAGGCCGTGGTTGGACTAAATGGAGTGGGAGAGTGGGATGTTTATATATTTATATAAAGGCATATAAAGGCAGGCTTAAAAGTATGAAATTATAAAAGTGACCAACAGGTAAGTTCGTCTATCACGTGACCCACGATCGTTCTTCATAATCACAATAGCGTGATATTATTCCACTCCGCGAGGCCAGGCCAGGTCAGGCCATGCCAGGCGCGCGTGCGGGCAGGCATGTCCCACCTCCCCGCCTAGAGGGATCGACGATCCTGAAGGCCGTGGTTGGACTAAATGGAGTGGGAGAGTGGGATGTTTATGTATTTATATAAATGTATATAAAGGCAGACGTAAGAGTATGAAATTATAAAAGTGACCAACAGGTAAGTTCGTCTATCACGTGACCCACGATCGTTCTTCATAATCACAATAGCGTGACATTATTCCCACTCCGCGAGGCCTGCCATGCCAGGCCAGGTCAGGCGCGCGTGCGGGCGGGCATGTCCCGCCGCGGTTTCCCCCTGACGACGCTCGACCTGACGTCACAGGCCTAAAACGCCTCCGGGCGGGCCGGCCGGCGGCGGACGGGCGGGCAGGCATGTCCCGTTGCGGTTTCCCCTGACGCTCGACCTGACCTCACAGGCCTGACGCGCCTCCGGGCCGGCCGGCGTCCGGGCGGGCAGGCATGTCCCGCCGCGGTTTCCCCTGACGCTCGACCTGACGTCTCACAGGCCTCGAATTCCGAGGGGTGACACGCCTCTGGTCGAGCGAGCGGGCGGGAGGGACGCCCGGCCAATTCTCCCGCCTAGAGGGATCGACGATCGTGAAGGCCGTGGTTGGACTAAATGGAGTGGGAGAGTGGGATGTTTATGTATTTACGTAAAAGTATGAAATTATAAAAGTGACCAACAGGTAAGTTCGTCTATCACGTGACCCACGATCGTTCTTCATAACCACAATAGCGTGACATTATTCCCACTCCGCGAGGCCTGCCATGCCAGGCCAGGTCAGGCCATGCCATGCCAGGCGCGCGTGCGGGCGGGCATGTCCCGCCGCGGTTTCCCCCTGACGACGCTCGACCTGACGTCACAGGCCTAAAACGCCTCCGGGCGGGCCGGCCGGCGGACGGGCGGGCAGGCATGTCCCGTTGCGGTTTCCCCTGACGCTCGACCTGACGTCACAGGCCTAACGCGCCTCCGGGCCGGCCGGCGTCCGGGCGGGCAGGCATGTCCCGTCGCGGTTTCCCCTGACGCTCGACCTGACCTCACAGGCCTAACGCGCCTCCGGGCCGGCCGGCGGACGGGCGGGCAGGCATGTCCCGTCGCGGTTTCCCCTGACGCTCGACCTGACCTCACAGGCCTAACGCGCCTCCGGGCCGGCCGGAGGGACGCCCAGACAATTCTCCCGCCTAGAGGGATCGACGATCGTGAAGGCCGTGGTTGGACTAAATGGAGTGGGAGAGAGGGATGTTTATATATATTTATATATATATTCTCCGGCCGAGAGTAACGATGCAAAGTGTTTCATTCGAATCCAAGAAAGCAATTCATTTGACTCAACTTTTCATGATAAAATAAATAAATAAATTGAAACATTTTCTTTACACTCCGCGTGGTATCTCTCTCTCTCTCTCTCTCTCTCTCTCTCTCTCTCTCTCTCTCTCTCTCTCTCTCTCTCTCTCTCTCTCTCTCTCTCTAGCCACCTAGTGTTAACTAGTGATATAACGTGGTATATTCACTTTGGGGGTCACAATGACCCGAAGGTAGCACAAGGGTTAGGTAAAATTATTTACCTACACGACGGTGGGTCACAATGACCCGAAGGTAGCACAAGGGTTAGGTAAAATTATTTACCTACACGACGGTGGGTCACAATGACCCGAAGGTAGCACAAGGGTTAAGAGATCCAAGATTACAAGATCCACAAGGCCTTTGCTAGAGACTAAGGAATGAGTGGGGGCTTGGTCAGCCCACACTCTCCTGAAATGTTGCGTGTGCGTCTTGCCAAGCCCGCGCGTGTGTAAGTTAAGGCTGAGTGTGTGAGGATGTGGAGCACGCGCGGGCAGGAGGAGGGGAGACATTCATTGGAAATTTGGCTAGAAATTAGCCAAGCAAGCATGAGTTGTACCTGGATGGAGAGGATGGAGAGGATGGCTGTACCTGACAAACGGTTTTGAAAATCAAATATCCTTTGATAACTTCTGTGAGGGTTGGTCGGATGATGATGTGTGCCAATTCTGGGGAAGATTTGACAAAAATTGAGGTAGGAGAAGCAAAAAAACGTTTTTTCACAAAATTCAAAATGGCAGAAAATCTATATAACCGGAAATTGACGCCATGGTGTGCGTTGAACTCGTCTCGATCCAGGGAATCCAACGGTACCTCATTTTTGAAAATCGGTCATACGGTTCAAAAGTTACGTGTGTAAACACAAGTCCAACTTTGACCAGTTGGTGGCGCTAGAGTGCTCCAATGGGAGACATGAAACTTGGTGAATATAAAGAGGGGGCTGTGCTTAATGAGTGTGCCAAATTTCACAACTTTTTACCATACGGTTCTAGGGGCTGCCATAGACTCCAATGACAGAAGAAGTGTAATAATAATAATAAGAAGAAAAGGTAGAATCACTTATGTGGCTTCGCCGCTTCGCGGCTTGGCCACCAAATATAACTGCAAGCAGTAATGGCGGATTCCTCCAAACATTGCGAAACATTGAAAAATGTATATTCTTGACAAGTTGGAACTGTATAGAAAAATCGATGCTGCAGAATTACCAATGGGATACCAAATCTGAAATATAATACCATCAAGATCCACAAGGGCCTTTATTTCAACCCAAGGAGTGAAGGGAGGGGGCTTGGTTAGCCTATCCATTCCAGAAAGCCTTTGTGCTTTAGGGCGTGGAATGTAGCGCCACCTATGGGTAATGGTGGGACAGTTGTGGTGTGGTAATTACCCTTGGTCTATACTTTCAAAAAAGCTCGACCAGAGTACACCCCCCGCTCTCAGGGTACCGAGCTTCAGCTCAGTCATGATGCTGGGATGAATGTAGGCCTATATGTAGAGACCAGGGAGACAGACACACCGGCCAGCTGCCCTGATGGGTCCGTGGTAGATCATTAATGCGGGTTGTATCCTACAACGCTCGTGGCCTCCGAGTAGGACATACTGCTGCTGATAGATCAAGACGTTTGGTGGTGGACACATTGCTGGACGAGAGTGACATTGTCTGCCTTCAAGAAACCTGGATGGCCAAGCAAGATCTGGACAAATTGAACTCCCTACACAAGATGTTTCATGGTGCTGGAGAGTCCACTACCGATCTCAGCATGAGAATGGTTTGTGGGAGGATAGCTGGTGGTGTAGCTATACTGTGGAACATAAAATATGACCCAACGGTAAAGGTGGTTTGGCTTAACGTTGACTGGGCTATTGGGTTGGAGTTTAATCACAATGAAAATAAAGGTACTATTGGAAATGTGTACACACCATATGAATCCTATGACCATGAGGATGAATTTCAGAACAGGTTAGCTTTTATTCAGTCCTTCATAGAGGACAATAGTTCATGTAGTGTCTATGTCATGGGTGATTTTAATGCTGACATGTCAGATAAGCGTTTATTCGCACAACATCTGCAGCAGTTCTGTAATGAAACTAAATTAATGATATCAAGCGTTATTGCCTGATACAAGTTTTACACAACTTCCTGGCTAGACCATATTGTAACCACAGCCGATGCTCATGACTCACTGGAAAGTATAGAGATGTGTTATGGGCTGGCCACCACTGATCACATACCAGTTGCTATGCTGCTAAATGTTGAGAGTGTACCCTTGTTGCTGGCCCCCCAAGAAAACTGGACTGGTCAAAATTGACCAAAGAGGTTATGCACAGATATTCTCTATTAACTGACAGCTTACATAGTGATGTTGCATTTTCTAGGGATGCCCTAATGTGCACGGATATGAACTGCAAGGATAAACATCATGCTGAAAAGCTCCGTGCCATGTATGATGATATTGTCAAATGTCTTTATGCTTTCAGTGAACCTTTTATTAATCACAAGAGTAAGGTCCCTAACGCACGGCCTGTCTGGAATGAGTTTGTGTCTGAGCAACATGCTGCTGCTAGAGAAGCCTTTAGAGTCTGGTCAGAGGCAGGCAGACCCAGACAGGGAGTGCTGCTTGATAACAAAAACCTCACAAATGCTAGATTTAAATATGCACTCGTTTCATTAAGAGAAATGAAAACACAATGAGAGCAGACTCGCTGGCCAGAAAGATGCAGAATAACAATCTTACTGACTTCTGGAAGGAGGTCAAGATCATAAATAATAACAGAACTCCCCTCCCTTCTGATATCAAAGGGGTTAGTTGTCCAGAGAAGATTGCTGATCTATGGCATGAGCACTACAGTAAACTATTTAATTGTGTTCAAAGTAACACAGTGAGAATTGATAATGAATATAAAGGTATCTCTGCAGACTTGATAGTTAGATCAGTAGATATTTATGATGCCATCCACATGCTAGACAACAACAAAGCTTGTGGTAAGGATTGCATTTCTGCAGAGCATCTAAAAAATGCCAGTTATAGACTCAGTCCATTTCTAGCCATGTGTCTCACTGGAATTATGGTTCATGGTGTTCTACCGAACTCTATTATGTCAGTATTGTTAGTGCCTGTTATTAAAGATAAGGCTGGTAAACTCAACAGCATAGACAACTATCGACCCATTGCATTGGCCAGTATCTTGTCTAAAGTGTTTGAGAGAATTATTTGATTGAAATTGGAAATGTATATTCTGACTGCAGAAAATCAGTTTGGTTTTAAAAGAAAACATGGTACTGATCTCTGTATATATGCTCTTAAGGAGATTGTCTCAGGTACACAAGTCTTAATTCATCTGTATTTTTATGCTTTATTGATGCTTACAAAGCTTTGGATCGAATTTGTCATGAAAAACTGTTTATGAAGCTAATAGCGAGAGGTGTCCCTAAACCTCTTGTGAGGATTTTGGTGTTCTGGTATGCCAATCAAACTTTTCATGTTAAATGGGACAATGTTGTATCAGCTCCTTTCCATGTTGGTAACGGAGTTGGACAAGGAGGAATTTGATTTCCCTTTTTGTTTAATATGGATATAGACGACTTATCAAGCCAGCTGAATAAGACAAATACAGGCTGTCTTGTTGGTGAATCTATTGTCAATCATCTGATGTACTCAGATAATCTGGGTCCACTCAGCCTGTTGCAACAGATGCTATGGGTGTGCTCTCAGTATGGCTTAGATCATGATATAAAATATAATGCAAAGAAAAGCCACATAATGATAGTCAGAAATAATCAGGACAGGAAATTAACCTTCCCTACCTTTTATTTATCTGGCAGTCCCCTTGGTGTTTGTGAGGAAATAAAATATCTGGGCCATGTCATTTCTGATGATTGGACAGATGACAACGATATGTATCAACAGCGCTGTCAAATATATTCTCAGGCCAGTATGTTATTAAGGACGTTTTCTATGTGCTCAGATTCAGTTAAATGTTCCCTGTTTAGAACCTACATAACACCATTGTACACTGCTCATTTGTGGTCTATGTACAGGAAAAGGAGTATACAGATACTGAAAGTAGCCTACAATGATGCTTTTAGATTGCTACTTAATGTGCAAAGGTGGCATAGTGCTAGTCAGTTGTTTGTGTCTAAGCACGTACCAACCTGTAAGGCAATCCTGAGACAACTGATGTATGGTTTCAATGATGCTTTTAGATTGCTACTTAATGTGCCTAGGTGGCATAGTGCTGGTCAGTTGTTTCTGTCTAAGCACGTACCAACCTGTAAGGCACTCCTGACACAACTGATGAATGGTTTCATGTGTCGACTGGACAAGTCTGAGAACTGAATAGTAGAGGCTCTGGTCAACCCTCTAAAGAGCTGCTATCGATTACTTGGAACTTAAGACTGCATTGGCACAAAAGTCTTCATACTTTTTATGCACTGTATTATCTATGTTTTTGTTTTACTCCCTTTTTTATAGCTCTATGTCTGTTATTTTATGTGGAACTTGGCGTCTGAAATAAAGATTTATATATATATAAATACATATATATATATCAATGTTTCAGGATTTGTATAACTTTTTACCATTGCATACAAAATCGGAAATGCAATACCAAAAAGATCAGCTTTTGTTAAGAGATCCAAGATTACAAGATCCACAAGGCCTTTGCTAGAGACTACGGAATGAGTGGGGGCTTGGTCAGCCCACACTCTCCTGAAATGTTGCGTGTGCGTCTTGCCAAGCCCGCGCGTGTGTAAGTTAAGGCTGAGTGTGTGAGGATGTGGAGCACGCGCGGGCAGGAGGAGGGGAGACATTCATTGGAAATTTGGCTAGAAATTAGCCAAGCAAGCATGTTTCAAATATTCACCAAAAATCGACCTTTGATCTTACAGTCAACTTTTTCACAGATTTGTGTTATAAACATTCTCAAGAGTCTTCATATGAACTTGTGATTGAATCAGAGTATCAGTTTTTGACTGGCTGATGTGTAAAGCATTATTTTAGCGTTAGCGATAAGTTCAATTTGCTTTATATCAATCATTTTTGGAGATATGAAGTTGCCTTTGCACACGGTAACATGTGGTAGTGTCTTCCATCGATATACCAAGTTTCGTGTTGATATCTCAAAGATTTGCTGAGACATGACTTCACATCCTGTTTGGCGGCTTTTCTGATGAATTTGATTGACTGTACCGGACAAACGGTTGTGAGGATCAAAATTCTTTTCGATAACTTTTGTGAGGCTTGGTCTGAAGATCATCTCTGGTAACTTTGAAGAAGATATGACAAAAATTGTAGGAGGAGTAGGCTTTCAAAGGTTTTTGATAAAACCGGAAATAGCGGAAAATCTATATAACCGGAAATTGACGCCATGGGGTGCGTTGAACTCGGCTTGATCCAGGGAATCCAATGGTACCTTTTTGAAAATGGGTTATACGGTTCAAAAGTTGCGTGTGTAAACACAAGTCCAACTTTGACCCGTTGGTGGCGCTGGAGTGGTCTAATGGGAGACATGAAACTTGGTGTAGGTATAGAATCAACTGTCCTTAATGAGTGTGCCAAATTTCACAAAAAGTTGTCGAAGGGTTCTAGGGGCTGCCATTGACTTCCATGGAACAAGAATAATAATAAATATAACTGCAAGCAGTAATGGCGGATTCCTCCAAACATTGCGAACCATTGAAAAATGTATATTCTTGACAAATTGGAACTGTATAGAAAAATCTATGCTGCAGAATTACCAATGGGATACCAAATCTGAAATATAATACCATCAAGATCCACAAGGGCCTTTATTTCAACCCAAGGAGTGAAGGGAGGGGGCTTGGTTAGCCTATCCATTCCAGAAAGCCTTTGTGCTCTAGGGCGTGGAATGTAGCGCCACCTATGGGTAATGGTGGGACAGTTGTGGTGTGGTAATTACCCTTGGTCTATACTTTCAAAAAAGCTCGACCAGAGCATACCCCCCGTTCTCAGGGTACCGAGCTTCAGCTCAGTCATGATGCTGGGATGAATGTAGGCCTATATGTAGAGACCGGGGAGACAGACACACCGGCCAGCTGCCCTGATGGGTCCGTGGTAGATCATTAATGCGGGTTGTATCCTACAACGCTCGTGGCCTCCGAGTAGGACATACTGCTGCTGATAGATCAAGACGTTTGGTGGTGGACACATTATTGGACGAGAGTGACATTGTCTGCCTTCAAGAAACCTGGATGGCCAAGCAAGATCTGGACAAATTGAACTCCCTACACAAGAACTTTCATGGTGCTGGAGAGTCCACTACCGATCTCAGCATGAGAATGGTTTGTGGGAGGATAGCTGGTGGTGTAGCTATACTGTGGAACATAAAATATGACCCAACGGTAAAGGTGGTTTGGCTTAACGTTGACTGGGCTATTGGGTTGGAGTTTAATCACAATGAAAATAAATGTACTATTGTAAATGTGTACACACCATATGAATCCTATCACCATGAGGATGAATTTCAGAACAGGTTAGCTTTTATTCAGTCCTTCATAGAGGACAATAGTTCATGTTGTGTCTATGTCATGGGTGATTTTAATGCTGACATGTCAGATAAGCGTTTATTCGCACAACATCTGCAGCAGTTCTGTAATGAAACTAAATTAATTATATCAAGCGTTATTGCCTGATACAAGTTTTACCTATATAAGTGAAACGTGGCACACAACTTCCTGGCTAGACCATATTGTAACCACAGCCGATGCTCATGACTCACTGGAAAGTATAGAGATGTGTTATGGGCTGGCCACCACTGATCACATACCAGTTGCTATGCTGCTAAATGTTGAGAGTGTACCCTTGTTGCTGGCCCCCCAAGAAAACTGGACTGGTCAAAATTGACCAAAGAGGTTATGCACAGATATTCTCTATTAACTGACAGCTTACATAGTGATGTTGCATTTTCTAGGGATGCCCTAATGTGCACGGATATGAACTGCAAGGATAAACATCATGCTGAAAAGCTCTGTGCCATGTATGATGATATTGTCAAATGTCTTTATGCTTCCAGTGAACCTTTTATTAATCACAAGAGTAAGGTCCCTAACCCACGGCCTGTCTGGAATGAGTTTGTGTCTGAGCAACATGCTGCTGCTAGAGAAGCCTTTAGAGTCTGGTCAGAGGCAGGCAGACCCAGACAGGGAGTGCTGCTTGATAACAAAAACCTCACAAATGCTAGATTTAAATATGCACTCGTTTCATTAAGAGAAATGAAAACACAATGAGAGCAGACTCGCTGGCCAGAAAGATGCAGAATAACAATCTTACTGACTTCTGAAAGGAGGTCAAGATCATAAATAATAACAGAACTCCCCTCCCTTCTGATATCAAAGGGGTTAGTTGTCCAGAGAAGATTGCTGATCTATGGCATGAGCACTACAGTAAACTATTTAATTGTGTTCAAAGTAACACAGTGAGAATTGATAATGAATATAAAGGTATCTCTGCAGACTTGATAGTTAGATCAGTAGATATTTATGATGCCATCCACATGCTAGACAACAACAAAGCTTGTGGTATGGATTGCATTTCTGCAGAGCATCTAAAAAATGCCAGTTATAGACTCAGTCCATTTCTAGCCATGTGTCTCACTGGAATTATGGTTCATGGTGTTCTACCGAACTCTATTATGTCAGTACTGTTAGTGCCTGTTGTTAAAGATAAGGCTGGTAAACTGAACAGCATAGACAACTATCGACCCATTGCATTGGCCAGTATCTTGTCTAAAGTGTTTGAGAGAATGATTTGATTGAAATTGGAAATGTATATTCTGACTGCAGAAAATCAGTTTGGTTTTAAAAGAAAACATGGTACTGATCTCTGTATCTATGCTCTGAAGGAGATTGTCTCAGGTACACAAGTCTTAATTCATCTGTATTTTTATGCTTTATTGATGCTTACAAAGCTTTCGATCGAATTTGTCATGAAAAACTGTTTATGAAGCTAATAGCGAGAGGTGTCCCTAAACCTCTTGTGAGGATTTTGGTGTTCTGGTATGCCAATCAAACTTTTCATGTTAAATGGGACAATGTTGTATCAGCTGCTTTCCATGTTGGTAACGGAGTTCGACAAGGAAGAATTTGATTTCCCTTTTTGTTTAATATGGATATGGACGACTTATCAAGCCAGCTGAATAAGACAAATACAGGCTGTCTTGTTGGTGAATCTATTGTCAATCATCTGATGTACGCAGATTATCTGGTTCCACTCAGCCTGTTGCAACAGATGCTATGGGTGTGCTCTCAGTATGGCGTAGATCATGATATAAAATATAATGCAAAGAAAAGCCACATAATGATAGTCAGAAGTAATCAGGACAGGAAATTAACCTTCCCTACCTTTTATTTATCTGGCAGTCCCCTTGGTGTTTGTGAGGAAATAAAATATCTGCCATGTCATTTCTGATGATTGGACAGATGACAACGATATGTATCAACAGCGCTGTAAAATATATTCTCAGGCCAGTATGTTATTAAGGACGTTTTCTATGTGCTCAGATTCAGTTAAATGTTCCCTGTTTAGAACCTACATAACACCATTGTACACTGCTCATTTGTGGTCTATGTAAAGGGAAAGGAGTATACAGATACTGAAAGTAGCCTACAATGATGCTTTTAGATTGCTACTTAATGTGCCAAGGTGGCATAGTGCTAGTCAGTTGTTTGTGTCTAAGCACGTACCAACCTGTAAGGCAATCCTGAGACAACTGATGTATGGTTTCAATGATGCTTTTAGATTGCTACTTAATGTGCCTAGGTGGCATAGTGCTGGTCAGTTGTTTCTGTCTAAGCACGTACCAACCTGTAAGGCACTCCTGAGAAAACTGATGTATGGTTTCATGTGTCGACTGGACAAGTCTGAGAACTGAATAGTAGAGGCTCTGGTCAACCCTCTAAAGAGCTGCTATCGATTACTTGGAACTTAAGACTACATTGGCACAAAAGTCTTCATACTTTTTATGCACTGTATTATCTATGTTTTATGTTTTCGTTTTACTCTCTTTTTTATAGCTCTATGTCTGTTATTTTATGTGGAACTTGGCGTCTGAAATAAAGATTTATATATATATATAAATACATATATATATATATCAATGTTTCAGGATTTGTATAACTTTTTACCATTGGATACAAAATCGGAAATGCAATACTAAAAAGATCAGCTTTTGTTAAGAGATCCAAGATTACAAGATCCACAAGGCCTTTGCTAGAAACCAAGGAATGAGTGGGGGCTTGGTCAGCCCACACTCTCCTGAAATGTTGCGTGTGCGTCTTGCCAAGCCCGCGCGTGTGTAAGTTAAGGCTGAGTGTGTGAGGATGTGGAGCACGCGCGGGCAGGAGGAGGGGAGACATTCATTGGAAATTTGGCTTGAAATTAGCCAAGCAAGCATGTTTCAAATATTCACCAAAAATCAACCTTTGATCTTACAGTCAACTTTTTCACAGATTTGTGTTATAAACATTCTCAAGAGTCTTCATATGAACTTGTGATTGAATCAGAGTATCAGTTTTTGACTGGCTGATGTGTAAAGCATTATTTTAGCGTTAGCGATAAGTTCAATTTGCTTTATATCAATCATTTTTGGAGATATGAAGTTGCCTTTGCACACGGTAACATGTTGTAGTGTCTTCCATCGATATACCAAGTTTCGTGTTGATATCTCAAAGATTTGCTGAGACATGACTTCACATCCTGTTTGGCGGCTTTTCTGATGAATTTGATTGGCTGTACCGGACAAACGGTTGCGAGGATCAAAATTCTTTTCGATAACTTTTGTGAGGCTTGGTCTGAAGATCATCTCTGGTAACTTTGAAGAAGATATGACAAAAATTGTAGGAGGAGTAGGCTTTCAAAGGTTTTTGATAAAACCGGAAATAGCGGAAAATATATATAACCGGAAATTGACGCCATGGGGTGCGTTGAACTCGGCTTGATCCAGGGAATCCAATGGTACCTCATTTTTGAAAATGGGTCATACGTTTCAAAAGTTGCGTGTGTAAACACAAGTCCAACTTTGACCCGTTGGTGGCGCTGGAGTGGTCTAATGGGAGACATGAAACTTGGTGTAGGTATAGAATCAACTGTCCTTAATGAGTGTGCCAAATTTCACAAAAAGTTGTCGAAGGGTTCTAGGGGCTGCCATTGACCTCCATGGAACAAGAATAATAATAATAATAAAACTAACAATAACAATAGGTTTCCTCCTGACGGAGGAATCCTAAATATAACTGCAAGCAGTAATGGCGGATTCCTCCAAACATTGCGAACCATTGAAAAATGTATATTCTTGACAAATTGGAACTGTATAGAAAAATCTATGCTGCAGAATTACCAATGGGATACCAAATCTGAAATATAATACCATCAAGATCCACAAGGGCCTTTATTTCAACCCAAGGAGTGAAGGGCGGGGGCTTGGTTAGCCTATCCATTCCAGAAAGCCTTTGTGCTTTAGGGCGTGGAATGTAGCGCCACCTATGGGTAATGGTGGGACAGTTGTGGTGTGGTAATTACCCTTGGTCTATACTTTCAAAAAAGCTCGACCAGAGCATACCCCCCGCTCTCAGGTTACCGAGCTTCAGCTCAGTCATGATGCTGGGATGAATGTAGGCCTATATGTAGAGACCAGGGAGACAGACACACCGGCCAGCTGCCCTGATGGGTCCGTGGTAGATCATTAATGCGGATTGTATCCTACAACGCTCGTGGCCTCCGAGTAGGACATACTGCTGCTGATAGATCAAGACGTTTGGTGGTGGACACATTGCTGGACGAGAGTGACATTGTCTGCCTTCAAGAAACCTGGATGGCCAAGCAAGATCTGGACAAATTGAACTCCCTACACAAGAACTTTCATGGTGCTGGAGAGTCCACTACCGATCTCAGCATGAGAATGGTTTGTGGGAGGATAGCTGGTGGTGTAGCTATACTGTGGAACATAAAATATGACCCAACGGTAAAGGTGGTGTGGCTTAACGTTGACTGGGCTATTGGGTTGGAGTTTAATCACAATGAAAATAAATTGACTATTGTAAATGTGTACACACCATATGAATCCTCTGACCATGAGGATGAATTTCAGAACAGGTTAGCTTTTATTCAGTCCTTCATAGAGGACAATAGTTCATGTTGTGTCTATGTCATGGGTGATTTTAATGCTGACATGTCATATAAGCGTTTATTCGCACAACATCTGCAGCAGTTCTGTAATGAAACTAAATTAATTATATCAAGCGTTATTGCCTGATACAAGTTTTACCTATATAAGTGAAACGTGGCACACAACTTCCTGGCTAGACCATATTGTAACCACAGCCGATGCTCATGACTCACTGGAAAGTATAGAGATGTGTTATGGGCCGGCCACCACTGATCACATACCAGTTGCTATGCTGCTAAATGTTGAGAGTGTACCCTTGTTGCTGGCCCCCCAAGAAAACTGGACTGGTCAAAATTGACCAAAGAGGTTATGCACAGATATTCTCTATTAACTGACAGCTTACATAGTGATGTTGCATTTTCTAGGGATGCCCTAATGTGCACGAATATGAACTGCAAGGATAAACATCATGCTGAAAAGCTCTGTGCCATGTATGATGATATTGTCAAATGTCTTTATGCTTCCAGTGAACCTTTTATTAATCACAAGAGTAAGGTCCCTAACGCACGGCCTGTCTGGAATGAGTTTGTGTCTGAGCAACATGCTGCTGCTAGAGAAGCCTTTAGAGTCTGGTCAGAGGCAGGCAGACCCAGACAGGGAGTGCTGCTTGATAACAAAAACCTCACAAATGCTAGATTTAAATATGCACTCGTTTCATTTAGAGAAATGAAAACACAATGAGAGCAGACTCGCTGGCCAGAAAGATGCAGAATAACAATCTTACTGACTTCTGGAAGGAGGTCAAGATCATAAATAATAACAGAACTCCCCTCCCTTCTGTTATCAAAGGGGTTAGTTGTCCAGAGAAGATTGCTGATATATGGCATGAGCACTACAGTAAACTATATAATTGTGTTCAAAGTAACACAGTGAGAATTGATAATCAATATAAAGGTATCTCTGCAGACTTGATAGTTAGACCAGTAGATATTTATGATGCCATCCACATGCTAGACAACAACAAAGCTTGTGGTATGGATTATATTTCTGCAGAGCATCTAAAAAATGCCAGTTATAGACTCAGTCCATTTCTAGCCATGTGTCTCACTGGAATTATGGTTCATGGTGTTCTACCGAACTCTATTATGTCAGTACTGTTAGTGCCTGTTGTTAAAGATAAGGCTGGTAAACTGAACAGCATAGACAACTATCGACCCATTGCATTGGCCAGTATCTTGTCTAAAGTGTTTGAGAGAATTATTTGATTGAAATTGGAAATGTATATTCTGACTGCAGAAAATCAGTTTGGTTTTAAAAGAAAACATGGTACTGATCTCTGTATCTATGCTCTGAAGGAGATTGTCTCAGGTACACAAGTCTTAATTTATCTGTATTTTTATGCTTTATTGATGCTTACAAAGCTTTCGATCGAATTTGTCATGAAAACCGTTTATGAAGCTAATAGCGAGAGGTGTCCCTAAACCTCTTGTGAGGATTTTGGTGTTCTCGTATGCCAATCAAACTTTTCATGTTAAATGGGACAATGTTGTATCAGCTCCTTTCCATGTTGGTAACGAAGTTCGACAAGGAGGAATTTGATTTCCCTTTTTGTTTAATATGGATATGGACGACTTATCAAGTCAGCTGAATAAGACAAATACAGGCTGTCTTGTTGGTGAATCTATTGTCAATCATCTGATGTACGCAGATTATCTGGTTCCACTCAGCCTGTTGCAACAGATGCTATGGGTGTGCTCTCAGTATGGCTTAGATCATGATATAAAATATAATGCAAAGAAAAGCCACATAATGATAGTCAGAAGTAATCAGGACAGGAAATTAACCTTCCCTACCTTTTATTTATCTGGCAGTCCCCTTGGTGTTTGTGAGGAAATAAAATATCTGCCATGTCATTTCTGATGATTGGACAGATGACAACGGTATGTATCAACAGCGCTGTCAAATATATTCTCAGGCCAGTATGTTATTAAGGACGTTTTCTATGTGCTCAGATTCAGTTAAATGTTCCCTGTTTAGAACCTACATAACACCATTGTACACTGCTCATTTGTGGTCTATGTACAGGAAAAGGAGTATACAGATACTGAAAGTAGCCTACAATGATGCTTTTAGATTGCTACTTAATGTGCCAAGGTGGCATAGTGCTAGTCAGTTGTTTGTGTCTAAGCACGTACCAACCTGTAAGGCAATCCTGAGACAACTGATGTATGGTTTCAATGATGCTTTTAGATTGCTACTTAATGTGCCTAGGTGGCATAGTGCTGGTCAGTTGTTTCTGTCTAAGCACGTACCAACCTGTAAGGCACTCCTGACACAACTGATGTATGGTTTCATGTGTCGACTGGACAAGTCTGAGAACTGAATAGTAGGGGCTCTGGTCAACCCTCTAAAGAGCTGCTATCGATTACTTGGAACTTAAGACTACATTGGCACAAAAGTCTTCATACTTTTTATGCACTGTATTATCTATGTTTTATGTTTTTGTTTTACTCCCTTTTTTATAGCTCTATGTCTGTTATTTTATGTGGAACTTGGCGTCTGAAATAAAGATTTATATATATATAAACACATATATATATATATATATATATATATATATCAATGTTTCAGGATTTGTATAACTTTTTACCATTGCATACAAATTGGAAATGCAATACCAAAAAGATCAGCTTTTGTTAAGAGATCCAAGATTACAAGATCCACAAGGCCTTTGCTAGAGACTACGGAATGAGTGGGGGCTTGGTCAGCCCACACTCTCCTGAAATGTTGCGTGTGCGTCTTGCCAAGCCCGCGCGTGTGTAAGTTAAGGCTGAGTGTGTGAGGATGTGGAGCACGCGCGGGCAGGAGGAGGGGAGACATTCATTGGAAATTTGGCTAGAAATTAGCCAAGCAAGCATGTTTCAAATATTCACCAAAAATCGACCTTTGATCTTACAGTCAACTTTTTCACAGATTTGTGTTATAAACATTCTCAAGAGTCTTCATATGAACTTGTGATTGAATCAGAGTATCAGTTTTTGACTGGCTGATGTGTAAAGCATTATTTTAGCGTTAGCGATAAGTTCAATTTGCTTTATATCAATCATTTTTGGAGATATGAAGTTGCCTTTGCACACGGTAACATGTTGTAGTGTCTTCCATCGATATACCAAGTTTCGTGTTGATATCTCAAAGATTTGCTGAGACAGGACTTCACATCCTTTTTGGCGGCTTTTCTGATGAATTTGATTGGCTGTACCGGACAAACGGTTGTGAGGATCAAAATTCTTTTCGATAACTTTTGTGACGCTTGGTCTGAAGATCATCTCTGGTAACTTTGAAGAAGATATGACAAAAATTGTAGGAGGAGTAGGCTTTCAAAGGTTTTTGATAAAACCGGAAATAGCGGAAAATCTATATAACCGGAAATTGACGCCATGGGGTGCGTTGAACTCGGCTTGATCCAGGGAATCCAATGGTGCCTCATTTTTGAAAATCGGTCATACGGTTCAAAAGTTGTGTGTGTAAACACAAGTCCAACTTTGACCCGTTGGTGGCGCTGGAGTGGTCTAATGGGAGACATGAAACTTGGTGTAGGTATAGAATCAACTGTCCTTAATGAGTGTGCCAAATTTCACAAAAAGTTGTCGAAGGGTTCTAGGGGCTGCCATTGACTTCCATGGAACAAGAATAATAATAATAAATATAACTGCAAGCAGTAATGGCGGATTCCTCCAAACATTGCGAACCATTGAAAAATGTATATTCTTGACAAATTGGAACTGTATAGAAAAATCTATGCTGCAGAATTACCAATGGGATACCAAATCTGAAATATAATACCATCAAGATCCACAAGGGCCTTTATTTCAACCCAAGGAGTGAAGGGCGGGGGCTTGGTTAGCCTATCCATTCCAGAAAGCCTTTGTGCTTTAGGGCGTGGAATGTAGCGCCACCTATGGGTAATGGTGGGACAGTTGTGGTGTGGTAATTACCCTTGGTCTATACTTTCAAAAAAGCTCGACCAGAGCATACCCCCCGCTCTCAGGTTACCGAGCTTCAGCTCAGTCATGATGCTGGGATGAATGTAGGCCTATATGTAGAGACCAGGGAGACAGACACACCGGCCAGCTGCCCTGATGGGTCCGTGGTAGATCATTAATGCGGATTGTATCCTACAACGCTCGTGGCCTCCGAGTAGGACATACTGCTGCTGATAGATCAAGACGTTTGGTGGTGGACACATTGCTGGACGAGAGTGACATTGTCTGCCTTCAAGAAACCTGGATGGCCAAGCAAGATCTGGACAAATTGAACTCCCTACACAAGAACTTTCATGGTGCTGGAGAGTCCACTACCGATCTCAGCATGAGAATGGTTTGTGGGAGGATAGCTGGTGGTGTAGCTATACTGTGGAACATAAAATATGACCCAACGGTAAAGGTGGTGTGGCTTAACGTTGACTGGGCTATTGGGTTGGAGTTTAATCACAATGAAAATAAATTGACTATTGTAAATGTGTACACACCATATGAATCCTCTGACCATGAGGATGAATTTCAGAACAGGTTAGCTTTTATTCAGTCCTTCATAGAGGACAATAGTTCATGTTGTGTCTATGTCATGGGTGATTTTAATGCTGACATGTCAGATAAGCGTTTATTCGCACAACATCTGCAGCAGTTCTGTAATGAAACTAAATTAATTATATCAAGCGTTATTGCCTGATACAAGTTTTACCTATATAAGTGAAACGTGGCACACAACTTCCTGGCTAGACCATATTGTAACCACAGCCGATGCTCATGACTCACTGGAAAGTATAGAGATGTGTTATGGGCCGGCCACCACTGATCACATACCAGTTGCTATGCTGCTAAATGTTGAGAGTGTACCCTTGTTGCTGGCCCCCCAAGAAAACTGGACTGGTCAAAATTGACCAAAGAGGTTATGCACAGATATTCTCTATTAACTGACAGCTTACATAGTGATGTTGCATTTTCTAGGGATGCCCTAATGTGCACGAATATGAACTGCAAGGATAAACATCATGCTGAAAAGCTCTGTGCCATGTATGATGATATTGTCAAATGTCTTTATGCTTCCAGTGAACCTTTTATTAATCACAAGAGTAAGGTCCCTAACGCACGGCCTGTCTGGAATGAGTTTGTGTCTGAGCAACATGCTGCTGCTAGAGAAGCCTTTAGAGTCTGGGCAGAGGCAGGCAGACCCAGACAGGGAGTGCTGCTTGATAACAAAAACCTCACAAATGCTAGATTTAAATATGCACTCGTTTCATTTAGAGAAATGAAAACACAATGAGAGCAGACTCGCTGGCCAGAAAGATGCAGAATAACAATCTTACTGACTTCTGGAAGGAGGTCAAGATCATAAATAATAACAGAACTCCCCTCCCTTCTGTTATCAAAGGGGTTAGTTGTCCAGAGAAGATTGCTGATATATGGCATGAGCACTACAGTAAACTATATAATTGTGTTCAAAGTAACACAGTGAGAATTGATAATCAATATAAAGGTATCTCTGCAGACTTGATAGTTAGACCAGTAGATATTTATGATGCCATCCACATGCTAGACAACAACAAAGCTTGTGGTATGGATTATATTTCTGCAGAGCATCTAAAAAATGCCAGTTATAGACTCAGTCCATTTCTAGCCATGTGTCTCACTGGAATTATGGTTCATGGTGTTCTACCGAACTCTATTATGTCAGTACTGTTAGTGCCTGTTGTTAAAGATAAGGCTGGTAAACTGAACAGCATAGACAACTATCGACCCATTGCATTGGCCAGTATCTTGTCTAAAGTGTTTGAGAGAATTATTTGATTGAAATTGGAAATGTATATTCTGACTGCAGAAAATCAGTTTGGTTTTAAAAGAAAACATGGTACTGATCTCTGTATCTATGCTCTGAAGGAGATTGTCTCAGGTACACAAGTCTTAATTTATCTGTATTTTTATGCTTTATTGATGCTTACAAAGCTTTCGATCGAATTTGTCATGAAAACCGTTTATGAAGCTAATAGCGAGAGGTGTCCCTAAACCTCTTGTGAGGATTTTGGTGTTCTCGTATGCCAATCAAACTTTTCATGTTAAATGGGACAATGTTGTATCAGCTCCTTTCCATGTTGGTAACGAAGTTCGACAAGGAGGAATTTGATTTCCCTTTTTGTTTAATATGGATATGGACGACTTATCAAGTCAGCTGAATAAGACAAATACAGGCTGTCTTGTTGGTGAATCTATTGTCAATCATCTGATGTACGCAGATTATCTGGTTCCACTCAGCCTGTTGCAACAGATGCTATGGGTGTGCTCTCAGTATGGCTTAGATCATGATATAAAATATAATGCAAAGAAAAGCCACATAATGATAGTCAGAAGTAATCAGGACAGGAAATTAACCTTCCCTACCTTTTATTTATCTGGCAGTCCCCTTGGTGTTTGTGAGGAAATAAAATATCTGCCATGTCATTTCTGATGATTGGACAGATGACAACGGTATGTATCAACAGCGCTGTCAAATATATTCTCAGGCCAGTATGTTATTAAGGACGTTTTCTATGTGCTCAGATTCAGTTAAATGTTCCCTGTTTAGAACCTACATAACACCATTGTACACTGCTCATTTGTGGTCTATGTACAGGAAAAGGAGTATACAGATACTGAAAGTAGCCTACAATGATGCTTTTAGATTGCTACTTAATGTGCCAAGGTGGCATAGTGCTAGTCAGTTGTTTGTGTCTAAGCACGTACCAACCTGTAAGGCAATCCTGAGACAACTGATGTATGGTTTCAATGATGCTTTTAGATTGCTACTTAATGTGCCTAGGTGGCATAGTGCTGGTCAGTTGTTTCTGTCTAAGCACGTACCAACCTGTAAGGCACTCCTGACACAACTGATGTATGGTTTCATGTGTCGACTGGACAAGTCTGAGAACTGAATAGTAGGGGCTCTGGTCAACCCTCTAAAGAGCTGCTATCGATTACTTGGAACTTAAGACTACATTGGCACAAAAGTCTTCATACTTTTTATGCACTGTATTATCTATGTTTTATGTTTTTGTTTTACTCCCTTTTTTATAGCTCTATGTCTGTTATTTTATGTGGAACTTGGCGTCTGAAATAAAGATTTATATATATATAAACACATATATATATATATATATATATATCAATGTTTCAGGATTTGTATAACTTTTTACCATTGCATACAAATTGGAAATGCAATACCAAAAAGATCAGCTTTTGTTAAGAGATCCAAGATTACAAGATCCACAAGGCCTTTGCTAGAGACTACGGAATGAGTGGGGGCTTGGTCAGCCCACACTCTCCTGAAATGTTGCGTGTGCGTCTTGCCAAGCCCGCGCGTGTGTAAGTTAAGGCTGAGTGTGTGAGGATGTGGAGCACGCGCGGGCAGGAGGAGGGGAGACATTCATTGGAAATTTGGCTAGAAATTAGCCAAGCAAGCATGTTTCAAATATTCACCAAAAATCGACCTTTGATCTTACAGTCAACTTTTTCACAGATTTGTGTTATAAACATTCTCAAGAGTCTTCATATGAACTTGTGATTGAATCAGAGTATCAGTTTTTGACTGGCTGATGTGTAAAGCATTATTTTAGCGTTAGCGATAAGTTCAATTTGCTTTATATCAATCATTTTTGGAGATATGAAGTTGCCTTTGCACACGGTAACATGTTGTAGTGTCTTCCATCGATATACCAAGTTTCGTGTTGATATCTCAAAGATTTGCTGAGACATGACTTCACATCCTGTTTGGCGGCTTTTCTGATGAATTTGATTGGCTGTACCGGACAAACGGTTGTGAGGATCAAAATTCTTTTCGATAACTTTTGTGAGGCTTGGTCTGAAGATCATCTCTGGTAACTTTGAAGAAGATATGACAAAAATTGTAGGAGGAGTAGGCTTTCAAAGGTTTTTTATAAAACCGGAAATAGCGGAAAATCTATATAACCGGAAATTGACGCCATGGGGTGCGTTGAACTCGGCTTGATCCAGGGAATCCAATGGTGCCTCATTTTTGAAAATCGGTCATACGGTTCAAAAGTTGTGTGTGTAAACACAAGTCCAACTTTGACCCGTTGGTGGCGCTGGAGTGGTCTAATGGGAGACATGAAACTTGGTGTAGGTATAGAATCAACTGTCCTTAATGAGTGTGCCAAATTTCACAAAAAGTTGTCGAAGGGTTCTAGGGGCTGCCATTGACTTCCATGGAACAAGAATAATAATAATAATAAAACTAACAATAACAATAGGTTTCCTCCTGACGGAGGAATCCTAAATATAACTGCAAGCAGTAATGGCGGATTCCTCCAAACATTGCGAACCATTGAAAAATGTATATTCTTGACAAATTGGAACTGTATAGAAAAATCTATGCTGCAGAATTACCAATGGGATACCAAATCTGAAATATAATACCATCAAGATCCACAAGGGCCTTTATTTCAACCCAAGGAGTGAAGGGAGGGGGCTTGGTTAGCCTATCCATTCCAGAAAGCCTTTGTGCTTTAGGGCGTGGAATGTAGCGCCACCTATGGGTAATGGTGGGACAGTTGTGGTGTGGTAATTACCCTTGGTCTATACTTTCAAAAAAGCTCGACCAGAGCATACCCCCCACTCTCAGGGTACCGAGCTTCAGCTCAGTCATGATGCTGGGATGAATGTAGGCCTATATGTAGAGACCAGGGAGACAGACACACCGGCCAGCTGCCCTGATGGGTCCGTGGTAGATCATTAATGCGGGTTGTATCCTACAACGCTCGTGGCCTCCGAGTAGGACATACTGCTGCTGATAGATCAAGACGTTTGGTGGTGGACACATTGCTGGACGAGAGTGACATTGTCTGCCTTCAAGAAACCTGGATGGCCAAGCAAGATCTGGACAAATTGAACTCCCTACACAAGATGTTTCATAGTGCTGGAGAGTCCACTACCAATCTCAGCATGAGAATGGTTTGTGGGAGGATAGCTGGTGGTGTAGCTATACTGTGGAACATAAAATATGACCCAACGGTAAAGGTGGTGTGGCTTAACGTTGACTGGGCTATTGGGTTGGAGTTTAATCACAATGAAAATAAATTTACTATTGTAAATGTGTACACACCATATGAATCCTATGACCATGAGGATGAATTTCAGAACAGGTTAGCTTTTATTCAGTCCTTCATAGAGGACAATAGTTCATGTTGTGTCTATGTCATGGGTGATTTTAATGCTGAAATGTCAGATAAGCGTTTATTCGCACAACATCTGCAGCAGTTCTGTAATGAAACTAAATTAATTATATCAAGCGTTATTGCCTGATACAAGTTTTACCTATATAAGTGAAACGTGGCACACAACTTCCTGGCTAGACCATATTGTAACCACAGCCGATGCTCATGACTCACTGGAAAGTATAGAGATGTGTTATGGGCTGGCCACCACTGATCACATACCAGTTGCTATGCTGCTAAATGTTGAGATTGTACCCTTGTTGCTGGCCCCCCAAGAAAACTGGACTGGTCAAAATTGACCAAAGAGGTTCGGCACAGATATTCTCTATTAACTGACAGCTTACATAGTGATGTTGCATTTTCTAGGGATGCCCTAATGTGCACGGATATGAACTGCAAGGATAAACATCATGCTGAAAAGCTCTGTGCCATGTATGATGATATTGTCAAATGTCTTTATGCTTCCAGTGAACCTTTTATTAATCACAAGAGTAAGGTCCCTAACGCACGGCCTGTCTGGAATGAGTTTGTGTCTGAGCAACATGCTGCTGCTAGAGAAGCCTTTAGAGTCTGGTCAGAGGCAGGCAGACCCAGACAGGGAGTGCTGCTTGATAACAAAAACCTCACAAATGCTAGATTTAAATATGCACTCGTTTCATTAAGAGAAATGAAAACACAATGAGAGTAGACTCGCTGGCCAGAAAGATGCAGAATAACAATCTTACTGACTTCTGGAAGGAGGTCAAGATCATAAATAATAACAGAACTCCCCTCCCTTCTGATATCAAAGGGGTTAGTTGTCCAGAGAAGATTGCTGATCTATGGCATGAGCACTACAGTAAACTATTTAATTGTGTTCAAAGTAACACAGTGAGAATTGATAATCAATATAAAGGTATCTCTGCAGACTTGATAGTTAGATCAGTAGATATTTATGATGCCATCCACATGCTAGACAACAACAAAGCTTGTGGTATGGATTCCATTTCTGCAGAGCATCTAAAAAATGCCAGTTATAGACTCAGTCCATTTCTAGCCATGTGTCTCACTGGAATTATGGTTCATGGTGTTCTACCGAACTCTATTATGTCAGTACTGTTAGTGCCTGTTGTTAAAGATAAGGCTGGTAAACTGAACAGCATAGACAACTGTAGCGCCTCTCTAGTTTGGTGGATTTGTAATGAGAGGTGGCTAACCTGAGTTCGTTAGTAATTGTTACTAACTTAAACCAATTTAACATATGAAAAAAACAATACAACCAACTGTTAAACAAAAACAGGAAAGATTTACTTCAGACAAAAAATCAGTTCTTCAGTTATTGGTTCAACATTTACATGACATCGTAATGCACATGGACACACAATACAAACTAGCCGGCAATGCTAACTACACGAATACCTTAATTCAGTACAGTTCTACGGTGCAGGCCTGAGTGTAGCTCGTGTGCGTTGTAGCCGTAAACAAAATGGCTGTTTCGCCAGGATGGCACAAAATAACAAGGAGCTGGTACCTCGGATCAGCAGTGCGGTAGCACACGCACTGCGGCAGAAGGGCGGCAGCAGGTGAAGGAGAGACCGACCAAATACTCTCGTGGATTTACGAGACGAACCAACTCAGGAAGAAGACTGAGGACGACGACAATCCCGACCTCCACCGGCTCCAACCTGGCACTCGCTGTCGCTAGTCTGGCGGCAAAGCCCGTGCTTAATCCAAAACCGCCAACAGCCAAACTCCTCTTTCTGGGTTATTGTTGTTGGTTGAGATATTCACCCAACAATATAAACATAACACCACTAATGATAATATAAAATCTTCACTCTTGGTATTTTACCGTACGCTACAATTTTCTTCTCCCTCCAACTCCTCCGCTCGCTCTGTCTTTTTCTACTCCAACCTCATCTACCCCAACTTCCCGTGTTACCCTGCCCTTTGACCTCAAACCGGATTGGCTTAACATCATAATCAAAATTAAAGCAACAACATAGATTCACAAAACATTCATCTTACTCTCTTCATATTTGTAACCGGTACATTTTAACATGCGTTTTTTAAACAACAGATATACATTTCCAAATGCTGTATTCAGTAAAACATGAACAATATGCATTTCTCATCAAATCAAAATCATACTCTCAAACCTTAAAGTCTATTTATTAAACTATGAACTTAAGTATTATGTATTCAAACTTTTATATTTATGTAATAGGATTGTTTCAACAGAAATGTTTACCACCCGGGCTACACAACTATCGACCCATTGCATTGGCCAGTATCTTGTCTAAAGTGTTTGAGAGAATTATTTGATTGAAATTGGAAATGTATATTCTGACTGCAGAAAATCAGTTTGGTTTTAAAAGAAAACATGGTACTGATCTCTGTATCTATGCTCTGAAGGAGATTGTCTCAGGTACACAAGTCTTAATTCATCTGTATTTTTATGCTTTATTGATGCTTACAAAGCTTTCGATCGAATTTGTCATGAAAAACTGTTTATGAAGCTAATAGCGAGAGGTTTCCCTAAACCTCTTGTGAGGATTTTGGTGTTCTGGTATGCAAATCAAACTTTTCATGTTAAATGGGACAATGTTGTATCAGCTGCTTTCCATGTTGGTAACGGAGTTCGACCAGGAGGAATTTGATTTCCCTTTTTGTTTAATATGGATATGGACGACTTATCAAGCCAGCTGAATAAGACAAATACAGGCTGTCTTGTTGGTGAATCTATTGTCAATCATCTGATGTACGCAGATTATCTGGTTCCACTCAGCCTGTTGCAACAGATGCTATGGGTGTGCTCTCAGTATGGCTTAGATCATGATATAAAATATAATGCAAAGAAAAGCCACATAATGATAGTCAGAAGTAATCAGGACAGGAAATTAACCTTCCCTACCTTTTATTTATCTGGCAGTCCCCTTGGTGTTTGTGAGGAAATAAAATATCTGCCATGTCATTTCTGATGATTGGACAGATGACAACGATATGTATCAACAGCGCTGTCAAATATATTCTCAGGCCAGTATGTTATTAAGGACGTTTTCTATGTGCTCAGATTCAGTTAAATGTTCCCTGTTTAGAACCTACATAACACCATTGTACACTGCTCATTTGTGGTCTATGTACAGGTAAAGGAGTATACAGATACTGAAAGTAGCCTACAATGATGCTTTTAGATTGCTACTTAATGTGCCAAGGTGGCATAGTGCTAGTCAGTTGTTTGTGTCTAAGCACGTACCAACCTGTAAGGCAATCCTGAGACAACTGATGTATGGTTTCAATGATGCTTTTAGATTGCTACTTAATGTGCCTAGGTGGCATAGTGCTGGTCAGTTGTTTCTGTCTAAGCACGTACCAACCTGTAAGGCACTCCTGACACAACTGATGTATGGTTTCATGTGTCGACTGGACAAGTCTGAGAACTGAATAGTAGGGGCTCTGGTCAACCCTCTAAAGAGCTGCTATCGATTACTTGGAACTTAAGACTACATTGGCACAAAAGTCTTCATACTTTTTATGCACTGTATTATCTATGTTTTATGTTTTTGTTTTACTCCCTTTTTTATAGCTCTATGTCTGTTATTTTATGTGGAACTTGGCGTCTGAAATAAAGATTTATATATATATAAACACATATATATATATATATATATATATCAATGTTTCAGGATTTGTATAACTTTTTACCATTGCATACAAATTGGAAATGCAATACCAAAAAGATCAGCTTTTGTTAAGAGATCCAAGATTACAAGATCCACAAGGCCTTTGCTAGAGACTACGGAATGAGTGGGGGCTTGGTCAGCCCACACTCTCCTGAAATGTTGCGTGTGCGTCTTGCCAAGCCCGCGCGTGTGTAAGTTAAGGCTGAGTGTGTGAGGATGTGGAGCACGCGCGGGCAGGAGGAGGGGAGACATTCATTGGAAATTTGGCTAGAAATTAGCCAAGCAAGCATGTTTCAAATATTCACCAAAAATCGACCTTTGATCTTACAGTCAACTTTTTCACAGATTTGTGTTATAAACATTCTCAAGAGTCTTCATATGAACTTGTGATTGAATCAGAGTATCAGTTTTTGACTGGCTGATGTGTAAAGCATTATTTTAGCGTTAGCGATAAGTTCAATTTGCTTTATATCAATCATTTTTGGAGATATGAAGTTGCCTTTGCACACGGTAACATGTTGTAGTGTCTTCCATCGATATACCAAGTTTCGTGTTGATATCTCAAAGATTTGCTGAGACATGACTTCACATCCTGTTTGGCGGCTTTTCTGATGAATTTGATTGGCTGTACCGGACAAACGGTTGTGAGGATCAAAATTATTTTCGATAACTTTTGTGAGGCTTGGTCTGAAGATCATCTCTGGTAACTTTGAAGAAGATATGACAAAAATTGTAGGAGGAGTAGGCTTTCAAAGGTTTTTTATAAAACCGGAAATAGCGGAAAATCTATATAACCGGAAATTGACGCCATGGGGTGCGTTGAACTCGGCTTGATCCAGGGAATCCAATGGTGCCTCATTTTTGAAAATCGGTCATACGGTTCAAAAGTTGTGTGTGTAAACACAAGTCCAACTTTGACCCGTTGGTGGCGCTGGAGTGGTCTAATGGGAGACATGAAACTTGGTGTAGGTATAGAATCAACTGTCCTTAATGAGTGTGCCAAATTTCACAAAAAGTTGTCGAAGGGTTCTAGGGGCTGCCATTGACTTCCATGGAACAAGAATAATAATAATAATAAAACTAACAATAACAATAGGTTTCCTCCTGACGGAGGAATCCTAAATATAACTGCAAGCAGTAATGGCGGATTCCTCCAAACATTGCGAACCATTGAAAAATGTATATTCTTGACAAATTGGAACTGTATAGAAAAATCTATGCTGCAGAATTACCAATGGGATACCAAATCTGAAATATAATACCATCAAGATCCACAAGGGCCTTTATTTCAACCCAAGGAGTGAAGGGAGGGGGCTTGGTTAGCCTATCCATTCCAGAAAGCCTTTGTGCTTTAGGGCGTGGAATGTAGCGCCACCTATGGGTAATGGTGGGACAGTTGTGGTGTGGTAATTACCCTTGGTCTATACTTTCAAAAAAGCTCGACCAGAGCATACCCCCCACTCTCAGGGTACCGAGCTTCAGCTCAGTCATGATGCTGGGATGAATGTAGGCCTATATGTAGAGACCAGGGAGACAGACACACCGGCCAGCTGCCCTGATGGGTCCGTGGTAGATCATTAATGCGGGTTGTATCCTACAACGCTCGTGGCCTCCGAGTAGGACATACTGCTGCTGATAGATCAAGACGTTTGGTGGTGGACACATTGCTGGACGAGAGTGACATTGTCTGCCTTCAAGAAACCTGGATGGCCAAGCAAGATCTGGACAAATTGAACTCCCTACACAAGATGTTTCATAGTGCTGGAGAGTCCACTACCAATCTCAGCATGAGAATGGTTTGTGGGAGGATAGCTGGTGGTGTAGCTATACTGTGGAACATAAAATATGACCCAACGGTAAAGGTGGTGTGGCTTAACGTTGACTGGGCTATTGGGTTGGAGTTTAATCACAATGAAAATAAATTTACTATTGTAAATGTGTACACACCATATGAATCCTATGACCATGAGGATGAATTTCAGAACAGGTTAGCTTTTATTCAGTCCTTCATAGAGGACAATAGTTCATGTTGTGTCTATGTCATGGGTGATTTTAATGCTGAAATGTCAGATAAGCGTTTATTCGCACAACATCTGCAGCAGTTCTGTAATGAAACTAAATTAATTATATCAAGCGTTATTGCCTGATACAAGTTTTACCTATATAAGTGAAACGTGGCACACAACTTCCTGGCTAGACCATATTGTAACCACAGCCGATGCTCATGACTCACTGGAAAGTATAGAGATGTGTTATGGGCTGGCCACCACTGATCACATACCAGTTGCTATGCTGCTAAATGTTGAGATTGTACCCTTGTTGCTGGCCCCCCAAGAAAACTGGACTGGTCAAAATTGACCAAAGAGGTTCGGCACAGATATTCTCTATTAACTGACAGCTTACATAGTGATGTTGCATTTTCTAGGGATGCCCTAATGTGCACGGATATGAACTGCAAGGATAAACATCATGCTGAAAAGCTCTGTGCCATGTATGATGATATTGTCAAATGTCTTTATGCTTCCAGTGAACCTTTTATTAATCACAAGAGTAAGGTCCCTAACGCACGGCCTGTCTGGAATGAGTTTGTGTCTGAGCAACATGCTGCTGCTAGAGAAGCCTTTAGAGTCTGGTCAGAGGCAGGCAGACCCAGACAGGGAGTGCTGCTTGATAACAAAAACCTCACAAATGCTAGATTTAAATATGCACTCGTTTCATTAAGAGAAATGAAAACACAATGAGAGTAGACTCGCTGGCCAGAAAGATGCAGAATAACAATCTTACTGACTTCTGGAAGGAGGTCAAGATCATAAATAATAACAGAACTCCCCTCCCTTCTGATATCAAAGGGGTTAGTTGTCCAGAGAAGATTGCTGATCTATGGCATGAGCACTACAGTAAACTATTTAATTGTGTTCAAAGTAACACAGTGAGAATTGATAATCAATATAAAGGTATCTCTGCAGACTTGATAGTTAGATCAGTAGATATTTATGATGCCATCCACATGCTAGACAACAACAAAGCTTGTGGTATGGATTCCATTTCTGCAGAGCATCTAAAAAATGCCAGTTATAGACTCAGTCCATTTCTAGCCATGTGTCTCACTGGAATTATGGTTCATGGTGTTCTACCGAACTCTATTATGTCAGTACTGTTAGTGCCTGTTGTTAAAGATAAGGCTGGTAAACTGAACAGCATAGACAACTGTAGCGCCTCTCTAGTTTGGTGGATTTGTAATGAGAGGTGGCTAACCTGAGTTCGTTAGTAATTGTTACTAACTTAAACCAATTTAACATATGAAAAAAACAATACAACCAACTGTTAAACAAAAACAGGAAAGATTTACTTCAGACAAAAAATCAGTTCTTCAGTTATTGGTTCAACATTTACATGACATCGTAATGCACATGGACACACAATACAAACTAGCCGGCAATGCTAACTACACGAATACCTTAATTCAGTACAGTTCTACGGTGCAGGCCTGAGTGTAGCTCGTGTGCGTTGTAGCCGTAAACAAAATGGCTGTTTCGCCAGGATGGCACAAAATAACAAGGAGCTGGTACCTCGGATCAGCAGTGCGGTAGCACACGCACTGCGGCAGAAGGGCGGCAGCAGGTGAAGGAGAGACCGACCAAATACTCTCGTGGATTTACGAGACGAACCAACTCAGGAAGAAGACTGAGGACGACGACAATCCCGACCTCCACCGGCTCCAACCTGGCACTCGCTGTCGCTAGTCTGGCGGCAAAGCCCGTGCTTAATCCAAAACCGCCAACAGCCAAACTCCTCTTTCTGGGTTATTGTTGTTGGTTGAGATATTCACCCAACAATATAAACATAACACCACTAATGATAATATAAAATCTTCACTCTTGGTATTTTACCGTACGCTACAATTTTCTTCTCCCTCCAACTCCTCCGCTCGCTCTGTCTTTTTCTACTCCAACCTCATCTACCCCAACTTCCCGTGTTACCCTGCCCTTTGACCTCAAACCGGATTGGCTTAACATCATAATCAAAATTAAAGCAACAACATAGATTCACAAAACATTCATCTTACTCTCTTCATATTTGTAACCGGTACATTTTAACATGCGTTTTTTAAACAACAGATATACATTTCCAAATGCTGTATTCAGTAAAACATGAACAATATGCATTTCTCATCAAATCAAAATCATACTCTCAAACCTTAAAGTCTATTTATTAAACTATGAACTTAAGTATTATGTATTCAAACTTTTATATTTATGTAATAGGATTGTTTCAACAGAAATGTTTACCACCCGGGCTACACAACTATCGACCCATTGCATTGGCCAGTATCTTGTCTAAAGTGTTTGAGAGAATTATTTGATTGAAATTGGAAATGTATATTCTGACTGCAGAAAATCAGTTTGGTTTTAAAAGAAAACATGGTACTGATCTCTGTATCTATGCTCTGAAGGAGATTGTCTCAGGTACACAAGTCTTAATTCATCTGTATTTTTATGCTTTATTGATGCTTACAAAGCTTTCGATCGAATTTGTCATGAAAAACTGTTTATGAAGCTAATAGCGAGAGGTTTCCCTAAACCTCTTGTGAGGATTTTGGTGTTCTGGTATGCAAATCAAACTTTTCATGTTAAATGGGACAATGTTGTATCAGCTGCTTTCCATGTTGGTAACGGAGTTCGACCAGGAGGAATTTGATTTCCCTTTTTGTTTAATATGGATATGGACGACTTATCAAGCCAGCTGAATAAGACAAATACAGGCTGTCTTGTTGGTGAATCTATTGTCAATCATCTGATGTACGCAGATTATCTGGTTCCACTCAGCCTGTTGCAACAGATGCTATGGGTGTGCTCTCAGTATGGCTTAGATCATGATATAAAATATAATGCAAAGAAAAGCCACATAATGATAGTCAGAAGTAATCAGGACAGGAAATTAACCTTCCCTACCTTTTATTTATCTGGCAGTCCCCTTGGTGTTTGTGAGGAAATAAAATATCTGCCATGTCATTTCTGATGATTGGACAGATGACAACGATATGTATCAACAGCGCTGTCAAATATATTCTCAGGCCAGTATGTTATTAAGGACGTTTTCTATGTGCTCAGATTCAGTTAAATGTTCCCTGTTTAGAACCTACATAACACCATTGTACACTGCTCATTTGTGGTCTATGTACAGGTAAAGGAGTATACAGATACTGAAAGTAGCCTACAATGATGCTTTTAGATTGCTACTTAATGTGCCAAGGTGGCATAGTGCTAGTCAGTTGTTTGTGTCTAAGCACGTACCAACCTGTAAGGCAATCCTGAGACAACTGATGTATGGTTTCAATGATGCTTTTAGATTGCTACTTAATGTGCCTAGGTGGCATAGTGCTGGTCAGTTGTTTCTGTCTAAGCACGTACCAACCTGTAAGGCACTCCTGACACAACTGATGTATGGTTTCATGTGTCGACTGGACAAGTCTGAGAACTGAATAGTAGGGGCTCTGGTCAACCCTCTAAAGAGCTGCTATCGATTACTTGGAACTTAAGACTACATTGGCACAAAAGTCTTCATACTTTTTATGCACTGTATTATCTATGTTTTATGTTTTTGTTTTACTCCCTTTTTTATAGCTCTATGTCTGTTATTTTATGTGGAACTTGGCGTCTGAAATAAAGATTTATATATATATAAACACATATATATATATATATATATATATCAATGTTTCAGGATTTGTATAACTTTTTACCATTGCATACAAATTGGAAATGCAATACCAAAAAGATCAGCTTTTGTTAAGAGATCCAAGATTACAAGATCCACAAGGCCTTTGCTAGAGACTACGGAATGAGTGGGGGCTTGGTCAGCCCACACTCTCCTGAAATGTTGCGTGTGCGTCTTGCCAAGCCCGCGCGTGTGTAAGTTAAGGCTGAGTGTGTGAGGATGTGGAGCACGCGCGGGCAGGAGGAGGGGAGACATTCATTGGAAATTTGGCTAGAAATTAGCCAAGCAAGCATGTTTCAAATATTCACCAAAAATCGACCTTTGATCTTACAGTCAACTTTTTCACAGATTTGTGTTATAAACATTCTCAAGAGTCTTCATATGAACTTGTGATTGAATCAGAGTATCAGTTTTTGACTGGCTGATGTGTAAAGCATTATTTTAGCGTTAGCGATAAGTTCAATTTGCTTTATATCAATCATTTTTGGAGATATGAAGTTGCCTTTGCACACGGTAACATGTTGTAGTGTCTTCCATCGATATACCAAGTTTCGTGTTGATATCTCAAAGATTTGCTGAGACATGACTTCACATCCTGTTTGGCGGCTTTTCTGATGAATTTGATTGGCTGTACCGGACAAACGGTTGTGAGGATCAAAATTCTTTTCGATAACTTTTGTGAGGCTTGGTCTGAAGATCATCTCTGGTAACTTTGAAGAAGATATGACAAAAATTGTAGGAGGAGTAGGCTTTCAAAGGTTTTTTATAAAACCGGAAATAGCGGAAAATCTATATAACCGGAAATTGACGCCATGGGGTGCGTTGAACTCGGCTTGATCCAGGGAATCCAATGGTGCCTCATTTTTGAAAATCGGTCATACGGTTCAAAAGTTGTGTGTGTAAACACAAGTCCAACTTTGACCCGTTGGTGGCGCTGGAGTGGTCTAATGGGAGACATGAAACTTGGTGTAGGTATAGAATCAACTGTCCTTAATGAGTGTGCCAAATTTCACAAAAAGTTGTCGAAGGGTTCTAGGGGCTGCCATTGACTTCCATGGAACAAGAATAATAATAATAAATATAACTGCAAGCAGTAATGGCGGATTCCTCCAAACATTGCGAACCATTGAAAAATGTATATTCTTGACAAATTGGAACTGTATAGAAAAATCTATGCTGCAGAATTACCAATGGGATACCAAATCTGAAATATAATACCATCAAGATCCACAAGGGCCTTTATTTCAACCCAAGGAGTGAAGGGAGGGGGCTTGGTTAGCCTATCCATTCCAGAAAGCCTTTGTGCTTTAGGGCGTGGAATGTAGCGCCACCTATGGGTAATGGTGGGACAGTTGTGGTGTGGTAATTACCCTTGGTCTATACTTTCAAAAAAGCTCGACCAGAGCATACCCCCCACTCTCAGGGTACCGAGCTTCAGCTCAGTCATGATGCTGGGATGAATGTAGGCCTATATGTAGAGACCAGGGAGACAGACACACCGGCCAGCTGCCCTGATGGGTCCGTGGTAGATCATTAATGCGGGTTGTATCCTACAACGCTCGTGGCCTCCGAGTAGGACATACTGCTGCTGATAGATCAAGACGTTTGGTGGTGGACACATTGCTGGACGAGAGTGACATTGTCTGCCTTCAAGAAACCTGGATGGCCAAGCAAGATCTGGACAAATTGAACTCCCTACACAAGATGTTTCATAGTGCTGGAGAGTCCACTACCAATCTCAGCATGAGAATGGTTTGTGGGAGGATAGCTGGTGGTGTAGCTATACTGTGGAACATAAAATATGACCCAACGGTAAAGGTGGTGTGGCTTAACGTTGACTGGGCTATTGGGTTGGAGTTTAATCACAATGAAAATAAATTTACTATTGTAAATGTGTACACACCATATGAATCCTATGACCATGAGGATGAATTTCAGAACAGGTTAGCTTTTATTCAGTCCTTCATAGAGGACAATAGTTCATGTTGTGTCTATGTCATGGGTGATTTTAATGCTGAAATGTCAGATAAGCGTTTATTCGCACAACATCTGCAGCAGTTCTGTAATGAAACTAAATTAATTATATCAAGCGTTATTGCCTGATACAAGTTTTACCTATATAAGTGAAACGTGGCACACAACTTCCTGGCTAGACCATATTGTAACCACAGCCGATGCTCATGACTCACTGGAAAGTATAGAGATGTGTTATGGGCTGGCCACCACTGATCACATACCAGTTGCTATGCTGCTAAATGTTGAGATTGTACCCTTGTTGCTGGCCCCCCAAGAAAACTGGACTGGTCAAAATTGACCAAAGAGGTTCGGCACAGATATTCTCTATTAACTGACAGCTTACATAGTGATGTTGCATTTTCTAGGGATGCCCTAATGTGCACGGATATGAACTGCAAGGATAAACATCATGCTGAAAAGCTCTGTGCCATGTATGATGATATTGTCAAATGTCTTTATGCTTCCAGTGAACCTTTTATTAATCACAAGAGTAAGGTCCCTAACGCACGGCCTGTCTGGAATGAGTTTGTGTCTGAGCAACATGCTGCTGCTAGAGAAGCCTTTAGAGTCTGGTCAGAGGCAGGCAGACCCAGACAGGGAGTGCTGCTTGATAACAAAAACCTCACAAATGCTAGATTTAAATATGCACTCGTTTCATTAAGAGAAATGAAAACACAATGAGAGTAGACTCGCTGGCCAGAAAGATGCAGAATAACAATCTTACTGACTTCTGGAAGGAGGTCAAGATCATAAATAATAACAGAACTCCCCTCCCTTCTGATATCAAAGGGGTTAGTTGTCCAGAGAAGATTGCTGATCTATGGCATGAGCACTACAGTAAACTATTTAATTGTGTTCAAAGTAACACAGTGAGAATTGATAATCAATATAAAGGTATCTCTGCAGACTTGATAGTTAGATCAGTAGATATTTATGATGCCATCCACATGCTAGACAACAACAAAGCTTGTGGTATGGATTCCATTTCTGCAGAGCATCTAAAAAATGCCAGTTATAGACTCAGTCCATTTCTAGCCATGTGTCTCACTGGAATTATGGTTCATGGTGTTCTACCGAACTCTATTATGTCAGTACTGTTAGTGCCTGTTGTTAAAGATAAGGCTGGTAAACTGAACAGCATAGACAACTGTAGCGCCTCTCTAGTTTGGTGGATTTGTAATGAGAGGTGGCTAACCTGAGTTTGTTAGTAATTGTTACTAACTTAAACCAATTTAACATATGAAAAAAACAATACAACCAACTGTTAAACAAAAACAGGAAAGATTTACTTCAGACAAAAAATCAGTTCTTCAGTTATTGGTTCAACATTTACATGACATCGTAATGCACATGGACACACAATACAAACTAGCCGGCAATGCTAACTACACGAATACCTTAATTCAGTACAGTTCTACGGTGCAGGCCTGAGTGTAGCTCGTGTGCGTTGTAGCCGTAAACAAAATGGCTGTTTCGCCAGGATGGCACAAAATAACAAGGAGCTGGTACCTCGGATCAGCAGTGCGGTAGCACACGCACTGCGGCAGAAGGGCGGCAGCAGGTGAAGGAGAGACCGACCAAATACTCTCGTGGATTTACGAGACGAACCAACTCAGGAAGAAGACTGAGGACGACGACAATCCCGACCTCCACCGGCTCCAACCTGGCACTCGCTGTCGCTAGTCTGGCGGCAAAGCCCGTGCTTTATCCAAAACCGCCAACAGCCAAACTCCTCTTTCTGGGTTATTGTTGTTGGTTGAGATATTCACCCAACAATATAAACATAACACCACTAATGATAATATAAAATCTTCACTCTTGGTATTTTACCGTACGCTACAATTTTCTTCTCCCTCCAACTCCTCCGCTCGCTCTGTCTTTTTCTACTCCAACCTCATCTACCCCAACTTCCCGTGTTACCCTGCCCTTTGACCTCAAACCGGATTGGCTTAACATCATAATCAAAATTAAAGCAACAACATAGATTCACAAAACATTCATCTTACTCTCTTCATATTTGTAACCGGTACATTTTAACATGCGTTTTTTAAACAACAGATATACATTTCCAAATGCTGTATTCAGTAAAACATGAACAATATGCATTTGTCATCAAATCAAAATCATACTCTCAAACCTTAAAGTCTATTTATTAAACTATGAACTTAAGTATTATGTATTCAAACTTTTATATTTATGTAATAGGATTGTTTCAACAGAAATGTTTACCACCCGGGCTACACAACTATCGACCCATTGCATTGGCCAGTATCTTGTCTAAAGTGTTTGAGAGAATTATTTGATTGAAATTGGAAATGTATATTCTGACTGCAGAAAATCAGTTTGGTTTTAAAAGAAAACATGGTACTGATCTCTGTATCTATGCTCTGAAGGAGATTGTCTCAGGTACACAAGTCTTAATTCATCTGTATTTTTATGCTTTATTGATGCTTACAAAGCTTTCGATCGAATTTGTCATGAAAAACTGTTTATGAAGCTAATAGCGAGAGGTTTCCCTAAACCTCTTGTGAGGATTTTGGTGTTCTGGTATGCAAATCAAACTTTTCATGTTAAATGGGACAATGTTGTATCAGCTGCTTTCCATGTTGGTAACGGAGTTCGACAAGGAGGAATTTGATTTCCCTTTTTGTTTAATATGGATATGGACGACTTATCAAGCCAGCTGAATAAGACAAATACAGGCTGTCTTGTTGGTGAATCTATTGTCAATCATCTGATGTACGCAGATTATCTGGTTCCACTCAGCCTGTTGCAACAGATGCTATGGGTGTGCTCTCAGTATGGCTTAGATCATGATATAAAATATAATGCAAAGAAAAGCCACATAATGATAGTCAGAAGTAATCAGGACAGGAAATTAACCTTCCCTACCTTTTATTTATCTGGCAGTCCCCTTGGTGTTTGTGAGGAAATAAAATATCTGCCATGTCATTTCTGATGATTGGACAGATGACAACAATATGTATCAACAGCGCTGTCAAATATATTCTCAGGCCAGTATGTTATTAAGGACGTTTTCTATGTGCTCAGATTCAGTTAAATGTTCCCTGTTTAGAACCTACATAACACCATTGTACACTGCTCATTTGTGGTCTATGTACAGGTAAAGGAGTATACAGATACTGAAAGTAGCCTACAATGATGCTTTTAGATTGCTACTTAATGTGCCAAGGTGGCATAGTGCTAGTCAGTTGTTTGTGTCTAAGCACGTACCAACCTGTAAGGCAATCCTGAGACAACTGATGTATGGTTTCAATGATGCTTTTAGATTGCTACTTAATGTGCCTAGGTGGCATAGTGCTGGTCAGTTGTTTCTGTCTAAGCACGTACCAACCTGTAAGGCACTCCTGAGACAACTGATGTATGGTTTCATGTGTCGACTGGACAAGTCTGAGAACTGAATAGTAGAGGCCCTGGTCAACCCTCTAAAGAGCTGCTATCGATTACTTGGAACTTAAGACTACATTGGCACAAAAGTCTTCATACTTTTTATGCACTGTATTATCTATGTTTTATGTTTTCGTTTTACTCTCTTTTTTATAGCTCTATGTCTGTTATTTTATGTGGAACTTGGCGTCTGAAATAAAGATTTATATATATATAAATACATATATATATATCAATGTTTCAGGATTTGTATAACTTTTTACCATTGCATACAAAATCGGAAATGCAATACTAAAAAGATCAGCTTTTGTTAAGAGATCCAAGATTACAAGATCCACAAGGCCTTGGCTAGAAACCAAGGAATGAGTGGGGGCTTGGTCAGCCCACACTCTCCTGAAATGTTGCGTGTGCGTCTTGCCAAGCCCGCGCGTGTGTAAGTTAAGGCTGAGTGTGTGAGGATGTGGAGCACGCGCGGGCAGGAGGAGGGGAGACATTCATTGGAAATTTGGCTAGAAATTAGCCAAGCAAGCATGTTTCAAATATTCACCAAAAATCGACCTTTGATCTTACAGTCAACTTTTTCACAGATTTGTGTTATAAACATTCTCAAGAGTCTTCATATGAACTTGTGATTGAATCAGAGTATCAGTTTTTGACTGGCTGATGTGTAAAGCATTATTTTAGCGTTAGCGATAAGTTCAATTTGCTTTATATCAATCATTTTTGGAGATATGAAGTTGCCTTTGCACACGGTAACATGTTGTAGTGTCTTCCATCGATATACCAAGTTTCGTGTTGATATCTCAAAGATTTGCTGAGACAGGACTTCACATCCTGTTTGGCGGCTTTTCTGATGAATTTGATTGGCTGTACCGGACAAACGGTTGTGAGGATCAAAATTCTTTTCGATAACTTTTGTGACGCTTGGTCTGAAGATCATCTCTGGTAACTTTGAAGAAGATATGACAAAAATTGTAGGAGGAGTAGGCTTTCAAAGGTTTTTGATAAAACCGGAAGTAGCGGAAAATCTATATAACCGGAAATTGACGCCATGGGGTGCGTTGAACTCGGCTTGAACCAGGGAATCCAATGGTACCTCATTTTTGAAAATGGGTCATACGGTTCAAAAGTTGCGTGTGTAAACACAAGTCCAACTTTGACCCATTGGTGGCGCTGGAGTGGTCTAATGGGAGACATGAAACTTGGTGTAGGTATAGAATCAACTGTCCTTAATGAGTGTGCCAAATTTCACAAAAAGTTGTCGAAGTGTTCTAGGGGCTGCCATTGACTTCCATGGAACAAGAATAATAATAATAATAAAACTAACAATAACAATAGGTTTCCTCCTGACGGAGGAATCCTAAAAAACTAACAATAACAATAGGTTTCCTCCTGACGGAGGAATCCTAATAAAACTAACAATAACAATAGGTTTCCTCCTGACGGAGGAATCCTAATAATAATAAAACTAACAATAACAATAGGTTTCCTCCTGACGGAGGAATCCTAATAATAATAAAACTAACAATAACAATAGGTTTCCTCCTGACGGAGGAATCCTAAATATAACTGCAAGCAGTAATGGCGGATTCCTCCAAACATTGTGAACCATTGAAAAATTTATATTCTTGACAAATTGGAACTGTATAGAAAAATCTATGCTGCAGAATTACCAATGGGATACCAAATCTGAAATATAATACCATCAAGATCCACAAGGGCCTTTATTTCAACCCAAGGAGTGAAGGGAGGGGGCTTGGTTAGCCTATCCATTCCAGAAAGCCTTTGTGCTTTAGGGCGTGGAATGTAGCGCCACCTATGGGTAATGGTGGGACAGTTGTGGTGTGGTAATTACCCTTGGTCTATACTTTCAAAAAAGCTCGACCAGAGCATACCCCCCGCTCTCAGGGTACCGAGCTTCAGCTCAGTCATGATGCTGGGATGAATGTAGGCCTTTATGTAGAGACCAGGGAGACAGACACACCGGCCAGCTGCCCTGATGGGTCCGTGGTAGATCATTAATGCGGGTTGTATCCTACAACGCTCGTGGCCTCCGAGTAGGACATACTGCTGCTGATAGATCAAGACGTTTGGTGGTGGACACATTGCTGGACGAGAGTGACATTGTCTGCCTTCAAGAAACCTGGATGGCCAAGCAAGATCTGGACAAATTGAACTCCCTACACAAGAACTTTCATGGTGCTGGAGAGTCCACTACCGATCTCAGCATGAGAATGGTTTGTGGAAGGATAGCTGGTGGTGTAGCTATACTGTGGAACATAAAATATGACCCAACGGTAAAGGTGGTGTGGCTTAACGTTGACTGGGCTATTGGGTTGGAGTTTAATCACAATGAAAATAAATGTACTATTGTAAATGTGTACACACCATATGAATCCTATGACCATGAGGATGAATTTCAGAACAGGTTAGCTTTTATTCAGTCCTTCATAGAGGACAATAGTTCATGTTGTGTCTATGTCATGGGTGATTTTAATGCTGACATGTCAGATAAGCGTTTATTCGCACAACATCTGCAGCAGTTCTGTAATGAAACTAAATTAATTATATCAAGCGTTATTGCCTGATACAAGTTTTACCTATATAAGTGAAACGTGGCACACAACTTCCTGGCTAGACCATATTGTAACCACAGCCGATGCTCATGACTCACTGGAAAGTATAGAGATGTGTTATGGGCTGGCCACCACTGATCACATACCAGTTGCTATGCTGCTAAATGTTGAGAGTGTACCCTTGTTGCTGGCCCCCCAAGAAAACTGGACTGGTCAAAATTGACCAAAGAGGTTATGCACAGATATTCTCTATTAACTGACAGCTTACATAGTGATGTTGCATTTTCTAGGGATGCCCTAATGTGCACGGATATGAACTGCAAGGATAAACATCATGCTGAAAAGCTCTGTGCCATGTATGATGATATTGTCAAATGTCTTTATGCTTTCAGTGAACCTTTTATTAATCACAAGAGTAAGGTCCCTAACGCACGGCCTGTCTGGAATGAGTTTGTGTC
The DNA here is from genome assembly GCF_021917145.1 of Hypomesus transpacificus. Lineage (NCBI taxonomy): Eukaryota > Metazoa > Chordata > Actinopteri > Osmeriformes > Osmeridae > Hypomesus > Hypomesus transpacificus. Next base: position 76,601 of record NW_025813862.1, read on the forward strand.
TGAGCAACATGCTGCTGCTAGAGAAGCCTTTAGAGTCTGGTCAGAGGCAGGCAGACCCAGACAGGGAGTGCTGCTTGATAACAAAAACCTCACAATAGCTAGATTTAAATATGCACTCGTTTCATTAAGAGAAATGAAAACACAATGAGAGCAGACTCGCTGGCCAGAAAGATGCAAAATAACAATCTGACTGACTTCTGGAAGGAGGTCAAGATCATAAGTAATAACAGAACTTCCCTCCCTTCTGATATCCAAGGGGTTAGTTGTCCAGAGAAGATTGCTGATCTATGGCATGAGCACTACAGTCAACTATTTAATTGTGTTCAAAGTAACACAGTGAGAATTGATAATCAATATAAAGGTATCTCTGCAGACTTGATAGTTAGATCAGTAGATATTTATGATGCCATCCACATGCTAGACAACAACAAAGCTTGTGGTATGGATTGCATTTCTGCAGAGCATCTAAAAAATGCCAGTTATAGACTCAGTCCATTTCTAGCCATGTGTCTCACTGGAATTATGGTTCATGGTGTTCTACCGAACTCTATTATGTCAGTACTGTTAGTGCCTGTTGTTAAAGATAAGGCTGGTAAACTGAACAGCATAGACAACTATCGACCCATTGCATTGGCCAGTATCTTGTCTAAAGTGTTTGAGAGAATTATTTGATTGAAATTGGAAATGTATATTCTGACTGCAGAAAATCAGTTTGGTTTTAAAAGAAAACATGGTACTGATCTCTGTATCTATGCTCTGAAGGAGATTGTCTCAGGTACACAAGTCTTAATTCATCTGTATTTTTATGCTTTATTGATGCTTACAAAGCTTTCGATCGAATTTGTCATGAAAAACTGTTTATGAAGCTAATAGCGAGAGGTGTCCCTAAACCTCTTGTGAGGATTTTGGTGTTCTGGTATGCCAATCAAACTTTTCATGTTAAATGGGACAATGTTGTATCAGCTGCTTTCCATGTTGGTAACGGAGTTCGACAAGGAGGAATTTGATTTCCCTTTTTGTTTAATATGGATATGGACGACTTATCAAGCCAACTGAATAAGACAAATACAGGCTGTCTTGTTGGTGAATCTATTGTCAATCATCTGATGTACGCAGATTATCTGGTTCCACTCAGCCTGTTGCAACAGATGCTATGGGTGTGCTCTCAGTATGGCTTAGATCATGATATAAAATATAATGCAAAGAAAAGCCACATAATGATAGTCAGAAGTGAGCAGGACAGGAAATTAACCTTCCCTACCTTTTATTTATCTGGCAGTCCCCTTGGTGTTTGTGAGGAAATAAAATATCTGCCATGTCATTTCTGATGATTGGACAGATGACAACGATATGTATCAACAGCGCTGTCAAATATATTCTCAGGCCAGTATGTTATTAAGGACGTTTTCTATGTGCTCAGATTCAGTTAAATGTTCCCTGTTTAGAACCTACATAACACCATTGTACACTGCTCATTTGTGGTCTATGTACAGGTAAAGGAGTATACAGATACTGAAAGTAGCCTACAATGATGCTTTTAGATTGCTACTTAATGTGCCAAGGTGGCATAGTGCTAGTCAGTTGTTTGTGTCTAAGCACGTACCAACCTGTAAGGCAATCCTGAGACAACTGATGTATGGTTTCAATGATGCTTTTAGATTGCTACTTAATGTGCCTAGGTGGCATAGTGCTGGTCAGTTGTTTCTGTCTAAGCACGTACCAACCTGTAAGGCACTCCTGAGACAACTGATGTATGGTTTCATGTGTCGACTGGACAAGTCTGAGAACTGAATAGTAGAGGCCCTGGTCAACCCTCTAAAGAGCTGCTATCGATTACTTGGAACTTAAGACTACATTGGCACAAAAGTCTTCATACTTTTTATGCACTGTATTATCTATGTTTTATGTTTTCGTTTTACTCTCTTTTTTATAGCTCTATGTCTGTTATTTTATGTGGAACTTGGCGTCTGAAATAAAGATTTATATATATATAAATACATTTATATATCAATGTTTCAGGATTTGTATAACTTTTTACCATTGCATACAAAATCGGAAATGCAATACTAAAAAGATCAGCTTTTGTTAAGAGATCCAAGATTACAAGATCCACAAGGCCTTGGCTAGAAACCAAGGAATGAGTGGGGGCTTGGTCAGCCCACACTCTCCTGAAATGTTGCGTGTGCGTCTTGCCAAGCCCGCGCGTGTGTAAGTTAAGGCTGAGTGTGTGAGGATGTGGAGCACGCGCGGGCAGGAGGAGGGGAGACATTCATTGGAAATTTGGCTAGAAATTAGCCAAGCAAGCATGTTTCAAATATTCACCAAAAATCGACCTTTGATCTTACAGTCAACTTTTTCACAGATTTGTGTTATAAACATTCTCAAGAGTCTTCATATGAACTTGTGATTGAATCAGAGTATCAGTTTTTGACTGGCTGATGTGTAAAGCATTATTTTAGCGTTAGCGATAAGTTCAATTTGCTTTATATCAATCATTTTTGGAGATATGAAGTTGCCTTTGCACACGGTAACATGTTGTAGTGTCTTCCATCGATATACCAAGTTTCGTGTTGATATCTCAAAGATTTGCTGAGACATGACTTCACATCCTGTTTGGCGGCTTTTCTGATGAATTTGATTGGCTGTACCGGACAAAGGGTTGTGAGGATCAAAATTCTTTTCGATAACTTTTGTGACGCTTGGTCTGAAGATCATCTCTGGTAACGTTGAAGAAGATATGACAAAAATTGTAGGAGGAGTAGGCTTTCAAAGGTTTTTGATAAAACCGGAAGTAGCGGAAAATCTATATAACCGGAAATTGACGCCATGGGGTGCGTTGAACTCGGCTTGAACCAGGGAATCCAATGGTACCTCATTTTTGAAAATTGGTCATACGGTTCAAAAGTTGCGTGTGTAAACACAAGTCCAACTTTGACCCGTTGGTGGCGCTGGAGTGGTCTAATGGGAGACATGAAACTTGGTGTAGGTATAGAATCAACTGTCCTTAATGAGTGTGCCAAATTTCACAAAAAGTTGTCGAAGTGTTCTAGGGGCTGCCATTGACTTCCATGGAACAAGAATAATAATAAATATAACTGCAAGCAGTAATGGCGGATTCCTCCAAACATTGCAAACCATTGAAAAATGTATATTCTTGACAAATTGGAACTGTATAGAAAAATCTATGCTGCAGAATTACCAATGGGATACCAAATCTGAAATATAATACCATCAAGATCCACAAGGGCCTTTATTTCAACCCAAGGAGTGAAGGGAGGGGGCTTGGTTAGCCTATCCATTCCAGAAAGCCTTTGTGCTCTAGGGCGTGGAATGTAGCGCCACCTATGGGTAATGGTGGGACAGTTGTGGTGTGGTAATTACCCTTCAGTCATGATGCTGGGATGAATGTTGGCCTATATGTAGAGACCAGGGAGACAGACACACCGGCCAGCTGCCCTGATGGGTCCGTGGTAGATCATTAATGCGGGTTGTATCCTACAACGCTTGTGGCCTCCGAGTAGGACATACTGCTGCTGATAGATCAAGACGTTTGGTGGTGGACACATTGCTGGACGAGAGTGACATTGTCTGCCTTCAAGAAACCTGGATGGCCAAGCAAGATCTGGACAAATTGAACTCCCTACACAAGAACTTTCATGGTGCTGGAGAGTCCACTACCGATCTCAGCATGAGAATGGTTTGTGGGAGGATAGCTGGTGGTGTAGCTATACTGTGGAACATAAAATATGACCCAACGGTAAAGGTGGTGTGGCTTAACGTTGACTGGGCTATTGGGTTGGAGTTTAATCACAATGAAAATAAATGTACTATTGTAAATGTGTACACACCATATGAATCCTATGACCATGAGGATGAATTTCAGAACAAGTTAGCTTTTATTCAGTCCTTCAAAGAGGACAATAGTTCATGTTGTGTCTATGTCATGGGTGATTTTAATGCTGACATGTCAGATAAGTGTTTATTCGCACAACATCTGCAGCAGTTCTGTAATGAAACTAAATTAATTATATCAAGCGTTATTGCCTGATACAAGTTTTACCTATATAAGTGAAACGTGGCACACAACCTCCTGGCTAGACCATATTGTAACCACAGCCGATGCTCATGACTCACTGGAAAGTATAGAGATGTGTTATGGGCTGGCCACCACTGATCACATACCAGTTGCTATGCTGCTAAATGTTGAGAGTGTACCCTTGTTGCTGGCCCCCCAAGAAAACTGGACTGGTCAAAATTGACCAAAGAGGTTATGCACAGATATTCTCTATTAACTGACAGCTTACATAGTGATGTTGCATTTTCTAGGGATGCCCTAATGTGCACGGATATGAACTGCAAGGATAAACATCATGCTGAAAAGCTCTGTGCCATGTATGATGATATTGTCAAATGTCTTTATGCTTTCAGTGAAGGTTTTATTAATCACAAGAGTAAGGTCCCTAACGCACGGCCTGTCTGGAATGAGTTTGTGTCTGAGCAACATGCTGCTGCTAGAGAAGCCTTTAGAGTCTGGTCAGAGGCAGGCAGACCCAGACAGAGAGTGCTGCTTGATAACAAAAACCTCACAAATGCTAGATTTAAATATGCACTCGTTTCATTAAGAGAAATGAAAACACAATGAGAGCAGACTCGCTGGCCAGAAAGATGCAGAATAACAATCTTACTGACTTCTGGAAGGAGGTCAAGATCATAAATAATAACAGAACTCCCCTCCCTTCTGATATCAAAGGGGTTAGTTGTCCAGAGAAGATTGCTGATCTATGGCATGAGCACTACAGTAAACTATTTAATTGTGTTCAAAGTAACACAGTGAGAATTGATAATCAATATAAAGGTATCTCTGCAGACTTGATAGTTAGATCAGTAGATATTTATGATGCCATCCACATGCTAGACAACAACAAAGCTTGTGGTATGGATTCCATTTCTGCAGAGCATCTAAAAAATGCCAGTTATAGACTCAGTCCATTTCTAGCCATGTGTCTCACTGGAATTATGGTTCATGGTGTTCTACCGAACTCTATTATGTCAGTACTGTTAGTGCCTGTTGTTAAAGATAAGGCTGGTAAACTGAACAGCATAGACAACTATCGACCCATGGCATTGGCCAGTATCTTGTCTAAAGTGTTTGAGAGAATTATTTGATTGAAATTGGAAATGTATATTCTGACTGCAGAAAATCAGTTTGGTTTTAAAAGAAAACATGGTACTGATCTCTGTATCTATGCTCTGAAGGAGATTGTCTCAGGTACACAAGTCTTAATTCATCTGTATTTTTATGCTTTATTGATGCTTACAAAGCTTTCGATCGAATTTGTCATGAAAAACTGTTTATGAAGCTAATAGCGAGAGGTGTCCCTAAACCTCTTGTGAGGATTTTGGTGTTCTGGTATGGCAATCAAACTTTTCATGTTAAATGGGACAATGTCGTATCAGCTGCTTTCCATGTTGGTAACGGATTTCGACAAGGAGGAATTTGATTTTCCTTTTTGTTTAATATGGATATGGACGACTTATCAAGCCAGCTGAATAAGACAAATACAGGCTGTCTTGTTGGTGAATCTATTGTCAATCATCTGATGTACGCAGATTATCTGGTTCCACTCAGCCTGTTGCAACAGATGCTATGGGTGTGCTCTCAGTATGGCTTAGATCATGATATAAAATATAATGCAAAGAAAAGCCACATAATGATAGTCAGAAGTAATCAGGACAGGAAATTAACCTTCCCTACCTTTTATTTATCTGGCAGTCCCCTTGGTGTTTGTGAGGAAATAAAATATCTGCCATGTCATTTCTGATGATTGGACAGATGACAACGATATGTATCAACAGCGCTGTCAAATATATTCTCAGGCCAGTATGTTATTAAGGACGTTTTCTATGTGCTCAGATTCAGTTAAATGTTCCCTGTTTAGAACCTACATAACACCATTGTACACTGCTCATTTGTGGTCTATGTACAGGTAAAGGAGTATACAGATACTGAAAGTAGCCTACAATGATGCTTTTAGATTGCTACTTAATGTGCCAAGGTGGCATAGTGCTAGTCAGTTGTTTGTGTCTAAGCACGTACCAACCTGTAAGGCAATCCTGAGACAACTGATGTATGGTTTCAATGATGCTTTTAGATCGCTACTTAATGTGCCTAGGTGGCATAGTGCTGGTCAGTTGTTTCTGTCTAAGCACGTACCAACCTGTAAGGCACTCCTGAGACAACTGATGTATGGTTTCATGTGTCGACTGGACAAGTCTGAGAACTGAATAGTAGAGGCCCTGGTCAACCCTCTAAAGAGCTGCTATCGATTACTTGGAACTTAAGACTACATTGGCACAAAAGTCTTCATACTTTTTATGCACTGTATTATCTATGTTTTATGTTTTCGTTTTACTCTCTTTTTTATAGCTCTATGTCTGTTATTTTATGTGGAACTTGGCGTCTGAAATAAAGATTTATATATATATAAATACATATATATATATCAATGTTTCAGGATTTGTATAACTTTTTACCATTGCATACAAAATCGGAAATGCAATACTAAAAAGATCATCTTTTGTTAAGAGATCCAAGATTACAAGATCCACAAGGCCTTGGCTAGAAACCAAGGAATGAGTGGGGGCTTGGTCAGCCCACACTCTCCTGAAATGTTGCGTGTGCGTCTTGCCAAGCCCGCGCGTGTGTAAGTTAAGGCTGAGTGTGTGAGGATGTGGAGCACGCGCGGGCAGGAGGAGGGGAGACATTCATTGGAAATTTGGCTAGAAATTAGCCAAGCAAGCATGTTTCAAATATTCACCAAAAATCGACCTTTGATCTTACAGTCAACTTTTTCACAGATTTGTGTTATAAACATTCTCAAGAGTCTTCATATGAACTTGTGATTGAATCAGAGTATCAGTTTTTGACTGGCTGATGTGTAAAGCATTATTTTAGCGTTAGCGATAAGTTCAATTAGCTTTATATCAATCATTTTTGGAGATATGAAGTTGCCTTTGCACACGGTAACATGTTGTAGTGTCTTCCATCGATATACCAAGTTTCGTGTTGATATCTCAAAGATTTGCTGAGACATGACTTCACATCCTGTTTGGCGGCTTTTCTGATGAATTTGATTGGCTGTACCGGACAAACGGTTGTGAGGATCAAAATTCTTTTCGATAACTTTTGTGACGCTTGGTCTGAAGATCATCTCTGGTAACTTTGAAGAAGATATGACAAAAATTGTAGGAGGAGTAGGCTTTCAAAGGTTTTTGATAAAACCGGAAGTAGCGGAAAATCTATATAACCGGAAATTGACGCCATGGGGTGCGTTGAACTCGGCTTGAACCAGGGAATCCAATGGTACCTCATTTTTGAAAATGGGTCATACGGTTCAAAAGTTGCGTGTGTAAACACAAGTCCAACTTTGACCCGTTGGTGGCGCTGGAGTGGTCTAATGGGAGACATGAAACTTGGTGTAGGTATAGAATCAACTGTCCTTAATGAGTGTGCCAAATTTCACAAAAAGTTGTCGAAGTGTTCTAGGGGCTGCCATTGACTTCCATGGAACAAGAATAATAATAAATATAACTGCAAGCAGTAATGGCGGATTCCTCCAAACATTGCGAACCATTGAAAAATGTATATTCTTGACAAATTGGAATTGTATAGAAAAATCTATGCTGCAGAATTACCAATGGGATACCAAATCTGAAATATAATACCATCAAGATCCACAAGGGCCTTTATTTCAACCCAAGGAGTGAAGGGAGGGGGCTTGGTTAGCCTATCCATTCCAGAAAGCCTTTGTGCTTTAGGGCGTGGAATGTAGCGCCACCTATGGATAATGGTGGGACAGTTGTGGTGTGGTAATTACCCTTGGTCTATACTTTCAAAAAAGCTCGACTAGAGCACACCCCCCGCTCTCAGGGTACCGAGCTTCAGCTCAGTCATGATGCTGGGATGAATGTAGGCCTATATGTAGAGACCAGGGAGACAGACACACTGGCCAGCTGCCCTGATGGGTCCGTGGTAGATCATTAATGCGGGTTGTATCCTACAACGCTCGTGGCCTCCGAGTAGGACATACTGCTGCTGATAGATCAAGACGTTTGGTGGTGGACACATTGCTGGACGAGAGTGACATTGTCTGCTTTCAAGAAACCTGGATGGCCAAGCAAGATCTGGACAAATTGAACTCCCTACACAAGATGTTTCATGGTGCTGGAGAGTCCACTACCGATCTCAGCATGAGAATGGTTTGTGGGAGGATAGCTGGTGGTGTAGCTATACTGTGGAACATAAAATATGACCCAACGGTAAAGGTGGTTTGGCTTAACGTTGACTGGGCTATTGGGTTGGAGTTTAATCACAATGAAAATAAATGTACTATTGTAAATGTGTACACACAATATGAATCCTATGACCATGAGGATGAATTTCAGAACAGGTTAGCTTTTATTCAGTCCTTCATAGAGGACAATAGTTCATGTAGTGTCTATGTCATGGGTGATTTTAATGCTGACATGTCAGATAAGCGTTTATTCTTACAACATCTGCAGCAGTTCTGTAATGAAACTAAATTAATTATATCAAGCGTTATTGCCTGATACAAATTTTACCTATATAAGTGAAACGTGGCACACAACTTCCTGGCTAGACCATATTGTAACCACAGCCGATGCTCATGACTCACTGGAAAGTATAGAGATGTGTTATGGGCTGGCCACCACTGATCACATACCAGTTGCTATGCTGCTAAATGTTGAGAGTGTACCCTTGTTGCTGGCCCCCCAAGAAAACTGGACTGGTCAAAATTGACCAAAGAGGTTATGCACAGATATTCTCTATTAACTGACAGCTTACATAGTGATGTTGCATTTTCTAGGGATGCCCTAATGTGCACGGATATGAACTGCAAGGATAAACATCATGCTGAAAAGCTCTGTGCCATGTATGATGATATTGTCAAATGTCTTTATGCTTCCCGTGAACCTTTTATTAATCACAAGAGTAAGGTCCCTAACGCACGGCCTGTCTGGAATGAGTTTGTGTCTGAGCAACATGATGCTGCTAGAGAAGCCTTTAGAGTCTGGTCAGAGGCAGGCAGACCCAGACAGGGATTGCTGCTTGATAACAAAAACCTCACAAATGCTAGATTTAAATATGCACTCGTTTCATTAAAGGGGCAATTGACTGGGTTTTTTGGGTATTTCACACTGTTCCTTAAGGTCTCCGAATAGGGTATGTAACATAGGTTGGGTTGAAAATGGCCCGGGTGCTGTTCTATGCCCTCTGACAGATCCTCTGAAATGTTCCCGGGAAAAAACACTAGCTTTTCTCCTTTTATGGTATGCTCATTAATATTTAGATAAGCTGCGCGCTGATTGGTTGGTTATCAACGAGTGAAGCTGGGAGCAAAAACGCAACACGGCCAACAGCAGCACTCGCTGAAACACCAAAGTTGGAGACTTGAAATAAAAACGCGCAAATAAATCTATTGTGTCTACACAACACTGTTTTCAACAGATTGACTATATATCATTTGAAATGATAACATTACTTGTTTCCACTGCTGTTGTTAAAGCAAACTGGATTGACTTAGGTGGGTAGAACGTTAGGCTACAGCTTAGCAACCAAACCATATCGTGATTCTACTCGGCTTCAGTTAGCTAGCTAGGCTAGCTCTAGATATCTTGCTGTAAAATAACATGACAAAGATCTGGACAAACATGCATCGTGAATTGTAGATTTTCATTACACAGGTTATTTATTTGAATGAAACACAGTCAGGAACATGAATCAACGTTAGCCCCATTGCCAATAAACTAGGCTAAATGATCACACATTCTACCTATGCTCTTGCATTAACTAGCAAGCTAAACTTTTTTACATGCCTACAGTCTAGGTGTTACTAGTAACAGTTACTAGCAATGCTAACGTATCCTGTATCTATAACCTGCCTTTCTCCAGTTCTTTCAAATAGATTATCTGGACAGGCGTTAGCAATAAGCCAGACTGCAGTTCGTTTTCTGGCTATTTTTCGGAAGCTTCCCTTCTAATACCGACTACAGCTAGTCTAGCTAGAGTCATTTGATGTGTGTAGAAACGTATTTAGCATTCTACCTGGTATGCTATATACAGGAAACGTTAGCATTGCTAATAACTGTTAGCACAACATCATACTGTCCTTATAGCTTGCGGTTGCAATGAGCATACGGTTGGAACAGCACCTCTTTCCAGGTTCAGCTTCCTAGCATATCCTGCTTGAAATTGTCCAAGGTTGTCAAAACTGTCTTGGGTGAAATGTTCAGAGCAAATGAATGATTGAGTGTCGACTTCGCCGGGATCTTCTCATAGACAACAGCAGCCATGCCTGTTGAATGTTTGGCTCCTTGGGAAGACTGAGTGTTAGCCTTCCCTGTACAGCCTGGAACACAGCATTTACGACCGTGGTCCATTTTCAATATCCTTGTTATAATTCAAAACGTTCTTCTTTGTAATTCCTTATAAGTAGCCCACACAGAGCAGCGCGCAGCTAAACTAGTATCAGAGATAGACGCTACCTCAGACTGGTCTGTATGTAAATTCTGGGGCGTGACAAAGATACAGACCAGAGCCAATAAGAGGGCGATCACCGGTCCTACGTAGGACCGGTGGCTTTTTTGAAAAGCTAGCGTTTTACAGCCAATTTTTTTCTTTTTGAGATTTGAATAGGAAAGAGGTGTCAATGGACTTTGATATTCACGGTATGTTCAGTTTACCCTCCGAACTGTCGTTTTTCAACAATGACAAGGTAAAATCGGTTTTGCAGTCAATTGCCCCTTTAAGAGAAATGAAAACACAATGAGAGCAGACTCGCTGGCCAGAAAGATGCAGAATAACAATCTTACTGACTTCTGGAAGGAGGTCAAGATCATAAATAATAACAGAACTCCCCTCCCTTCTGATATCAAAGGGGTTAGTTGTCCAGAGAAGATTGCTGATCTATGGCATGAGCACTACAGTAAACTATTTAAATGTGTTCAAAGTAACACAGTGAGAATTGATAATGAATATAAAGGTATCTCTGCAGACTTGATAGTTAGATCAGTAGATATTTATGATGCCATCCACATGCTAGACAACAACAAAGCTTGTGGTATGGATTGCATTTCTGCAGAGCATCTAAAAAATGCCAGTTATAGACTCAGTCCATTTCTAGCCATGTGTCTCACTGGAATTATGGTTCATGGTGTTCTACCGAACTCTATTATGTCAATACTGTTAGTGCCTGTTGTTAAAGATAAGGCTGGTAAACTAAACAGCATAGACAGCTATCGACCCATTGCATTGGCCAGTATCTTGTCTAAAGTGTTTGAGAGAATTATTTGATTGAAATTGGAAATGTATATTCTGACTGCAGAAAATCAGTTTGGTTTTACTGAAAGTAGCCTACAATGATGCTTTTAGATTGCTACTTAATGTGCCAAGGTGGCATAGTGCTAGTCAGTTGTTTGTGTCTAAGCACGTACCAACCTGTAAGGCAATCCTGAGACAACTGATGTATGGTTTCAATGATGCTTTTAGATTGCTACTTAATGTGCCTAGATGGCATAATGCTGGTCAGTTGTTTCTGTCTAAGCACGTACCAACCTGTAAGGCACTCCTGAGACAACTGATGTATGGTTTCATGTGTCGACTGGACAAGTCTGAGAACTGAATAGTAGAGGCTCTGGTCAACCCTCTAAAGAGCTGCTATCGATTACTTGGAACTTAAGACTACATTGGCACAAAAGTCTTCATAGTCTTCATCTTTCTATGCACTGTATTATCTATGTTTTATGTTTTCGTTTTACTCTCTTTTTTATAGCTCTATGTCTGTTATTTTATGTGGAACTTGGCGTCTGAAATAAAGATTTATATATATATAAATACATATATATATATATCAATGTTTCAGGATTTGTATAACTTTTTACCATTGCATACAAAATCGGAAATGCAATACTAAAAAGATCAGCTTTTGTTAAGAGATCCAAGATTACAAGATCCACAAGGCCTTTGCTAGAAACCAAGGAATGAGTGGGGGCTTGGTCAGCCCACACTCTCCTGAAATGTTGCGTGTGCGTCCGGCCAAGCCCGCGCGTGTGTAAGTTAAGGCTGAGTGTGTGAGGATGTGGAGCACGCGCGGGCAGGAGGAGGGGAGACATTCATTGGAAATTTGGCTAGAAATTAGCCAAGCAAGCATGTTTCAAATATTCACCAAAAATCGACCTTTGATCTTACAGTCAACTTTTTCACAGATTTGTGTTATAAACATTCTCAAGAGTCTTCATATGAACTTGTGATTGAATCAGAGTATCAGTTTTTGACTGGCTGATGTGTAAAGCATTATTTTAGCGTTAGCGATAAGTTCAATTTGCTTTATATCAATCATTTTTGGAGATATGAAGTTGCCTTTGCACACGGTAACATGTTGTAGTGTCTTCCATCGATATACCAAGTTTCGTGTTGATATCTCAAAGATTTGCTGAGACATGACTTCACATCCTGTTTGGCGGCTTTTCTGATGAATTTGATTGGCTGTACCGGACAAACGGTTGTGAGGATCAAAATTCTTTTCGATAACTTTTGTGAGGCTTGGTCTGAAGATCATGTCTGGTAACTTTGAAGAAGATATGACAAAAATTGTAGGAGGAGTAGGCTTTCAAAGGTTTTTGATAAAACCGGAAGTAGCGGAAAATCTATATAACCGGAAATTGACGCCATGGGGTGCGTTGAACTCGGCTTGAACCAGGGAATCCAATGGTACCTCATTTTTGAAAATGGGTCATACGGTTCAAAAGTTGCGAGTGTAAACACAAGTCCAACTTTGACCCGTTGGTGGCGCTGGAGTGGTCTAATGGGAGACATGAAACTTGGTGTAGGTATAGAATCAACTGTCCTTAATGAGTGTGCCAAATTTCACAAAAAGTTGTCGAAGTGTTCTAGGGGCTGCCATTGACTTCCATGGAACAAGAATAATAATAATAAATATAACTGCAAGCAGTAATGGCGGATTCCTCCAAACATTGCGAACCATTGAAAAATGTATATTCTTGACAAATTGGAACTGTATAGAAAAATCTATGCTGCAGAATTACCAATGGGATACCAAATCTGAAATATAATACCATCAAGATCCACAAGGGCCTTTATTTCAACCCAAGGAGTGAAGGGCGGGGGCTTGGTTAGCCTATCCATTCCAGAAAGCCTTTGTGCTTTAGGGCGTGGAATGTAGCGCCACCTATGGGTAATGGTGGGACAGTTGTGGTGTGGTAATTACCCTTGGTCTATACTTTCAAAAAAGCTCGACCAGAGCATACCCCCCGCTCTCAGGTTACCGAGCTTCAGCTCAGTCATGATGCTGGGATGAATGTAGGCCTATATGTAGAGACCAGGGAGACAGACACACCGGCCAGCTGCCCTGATGGGTCCGTGGTAGATCATTAATGCGGATTGTATCCTACAACGCTCGTGGCCTCCGAGTAGGACATACTGCTGCTGATAGATCAAGACGTTTGGTGGTGGACACATTGCTGGACGAGAGTGACATTGTCTGCCTTCAAGAAACCTGGATGGCCAAGCAAGATCTGGACAAATTGAACTCCCTACACAAGAACTTTCATGGTGCTGGAGAGTCCACTACCGATCTCAGCATGAGAATGGTTTGTGGGAGGATAGCTGGTGGTGTAGCTATACTGTGGAACATAAAATATGACCCAACGGTAAAGGTGGTGTGGCTTAACGTTGACTGGGCTATTGGGTTGGAGTTTAATCACAATGAAAATAAATTGACTATTGTAAATGTGTACACACCATATGAATCCTCTGACCATGAGGATGAATTTCAGAACAGGTTAGCTTTTATTCAGTCCTTCATAGAGGACAATAGTTCATGTTGTGTCTATGTCATGGGTGATTTTAATGCTGACATGTCAGATAAGCGTTTATTCGCACAACATCTGCAGCAGTTCTGTAATGAAACTAAATTAATTATATCAAGCGTTATTGCCTGATACAAGTTTTACCTATATAAGTGAAACGTGGCACACAACTTCCTGGCTAGACCATATTGTAACCACAGCCGATGCTCATGACTCACTGGAAAGTATAGAGATGTGTTATGGGCCGGCCACCACTGATCACATACCAGTTGCTATGCTGCTAAATGTTGAGAGTGTACCCTTGTTGCTGGCCCCCCAAGAAAACTGGACTGGTCAAAATTGACCAAAGAGGTTATGCACAGATATTCTCTATTAACTGACAGCTTACATAGTGATGTTGCATTTTCTAGGGATGCCCTAATGTGCACGAATATGAACTGCAAGGATAAACATCATGCTGAAAAGCTCTGTGCCATGTATGATGATATTGTCAAATGTCTTTATGCTTCCAGTGAACCTTTTATTAATCACAAGAGTAAGGTCCCTAACGCACGGCCTGTCTGGAATGAGTTTGTGTCTGAGCAACATGCTGCTGCTAGAGAAGCCTTTAGAGTCTGGTCAGAGGCAGGCAGACCCAGACAGGGAGTGCTGCTTGATAACAAAAACCTCACAAATGCTAGATTTAAATATGCACTCGTTTCATTTAGAGAAATTAAAACACAATGAGAGCAGACTCGCTGGCCAGAAAGATGCAGAATAACAATCTTACTGACTTCTGGAAGGAGGTCAAGATCATAAATAATAACAGAACTCCCCTCCCTTCTGTTATCAAAGGGGTTAGTTGTCCAGAGAAGATTGCTGATATATGGCATGAGCACTACAGTAAACTATATAATTGTGTTCAAAGTAACACAGTGAGAATTGATAATCAATATAAAGGTATCTCTGCAGACTTGATAGTTAGACCAGTAGATATTTATGATGCCATCCACATGCTAGACAACAACAAAGCTTGTGGTATGGATTATATTTCTGCAGAGCATCTAAAAAATGCCAGTTATAGACTCAGTCCATTTCTAGCCATGTGTCTCACTGGAATTATGGTTCATGGTGTTCTACCGAACTCTATTATGTCAGTACTGTTAGTGCCTGTTGTTAAAGATAAGGCTGGTAAACTGAACAGCATAGACAACTATCGACCCATTGCATTGGCCAGTATCTTGTCTAAAGTGTTTGAGAGAATTATTTGATTGAAATTGGAAATGTATATTCTGACTGCAGAAAATCAGTTTGGTTTTAAAAGAAAACATGGTACTGATCTCTGTATCTATGCTCTGAAGGAGATTGTCTCAGGTACACAAGTCTTAATTTATCTGTATTTTTATGCTTTATTGATGCTTACAAAGCTTTCGATCGAATTTGTCATGAAAACCGTTTATGAAGCTAATAGCGAGAGGTGTCCCTAAACCTCTTGTGAGGATTTTGGTGTTCTCGTATGCCAATCAAACTTTTCATGTTAAATGGGACAATGTTGTATCAGCTCCTTTCCATGTTGGTAACGAAGTTCGACAAGGAGGAATTTGATTTCCCTTTTTGTTTAATATGGATATGGACGACTTATCAAGCCAGCTGAATAAGACAAATACAGGCTGTCTTGTTGGTGAATCTATTGTCAATCATCTGATGTACGCAGATTATCTGGTTCCACTCAGCCTGTTGCAACAGATGCTATGGGTGTGCTCTCAGTATGGCTTAGATCATGATATAAAATATAATGCAAAGAAAAGCCACATAATGATAGTCAGAAGTAATCAGGACAGGAAATTAACCTTCCCTACCTTTTATTTATCTGGCAGTCCCCTTGGTGTTTGTGAGGAAATAAAATATCTGCCATGTCATTTCTGATGATTGGACAGATGACAACGGTATGTATCAACAGCGCTGTCAAATATATTCTCAGGCCAGTATGTTATTAAGGACGTTTTCTATGTGCTCAGATTCAGTTAAATGTTCCCTGTTTAGAACCTACATAACACCATTGTACACTGCTCATTTGTGGTCTATGTACAGGAAAAGGAGTATACAGATACTGAAAGTAGCCTACAATGATGCTTTTAGATTGCTACTTAATGTGCCAAGGTGGCATAGTGCTAGTCAGTTGTTTGTGTCTAAGCACGTACCAACCTGTAAGGCAATCCTGAGACAACTGATGTATGGTTTCAATGATGCTTTTAGATTGCTACTTAATGTGCCTAGGTGGCATAGTGCTGGTCAGTTGTTTCTGTCTAAGCACGTACCAACCTGTAAGGCACTCCTGACACAACTGATGTATGGTTTCATGTGTCGACTGGACAAGTCTGAGAACTGAATAGTAGGGGCTCTGGTCAACCCTCTAAAGAGCTGCTATCGATTACTTGGAACTTAAGACTACATTGGCACAAAAGTCTTCATACTTTTTATGCACTGTATTATCTATGTTTTATGTTTTTGTTTTACTCGCTTTTTTATAGCTCTATGTCTGTTATTTTATGTGGAACTTGGCGTCTGAAATAAAGATTTATATATATATAAACACATATATATATATATATATATATATCAATGTTTCAGGATTTGTATAACTTTTTACCATTGCATACAAATTGGAAATGCAATACCAAAAAGATCAGCTTTTGTTAAGAGATCCAAGATTACAAGATCCACAAGGCCTTTGCTAGAGACTACGGAATGAGTGGGGGCTTGGTCAGCCCACACTCTCCTGAAATGTTGCGTGTGCGTCTTGCCAAGCCCGCGCGTGTGTAAGTTAAGGCTGAGTGTGTGAGGATGTGGAGCACGCGCGGGCAGGAGGAGGGGAGACATTCATTGGAAATTTGGCTAGAAATTAGCCAAGCAAGCATGTTTCAAATATTCACCAAAAATCGACCTTTGATCTTACAGTCAACTTTTTCACAGATTTGTGTTATAAACATTCTCAAGAGTCTTCATATGAACTTGTGATTGAATCAGAGTATCAGTTTTTGACTGGCTGATGTGTAAAGCATTATTTTAGCGTTAGCGATAAGTTCAATTTGCTTTATATCAATCATTTTTGGAGATATGAAGTTGCCTTTGCACACGGTAACATGTTGTAGTGTCTTCCATCGATATACCAAGTTTCGTGTTGATATCTCAAAGATTTGCTGAGACATGACTTCACATCCTGTTTGGCGGCTTTTCTGATGAATTTGATTGGCTGTACCGGACAAACGGTTGTGAGGATCAAAATTCTTTTCGATAACTTTTGTGAGGCTTGGTCTGAAGATCATCTCTGGTAACTTTGAAGAAGATATGACAAAAATTGTAGGAGGAGTAGGCTTTCAAAGGTTTTTTATAAAACCGGAAATAGCGGAAAATCTATATAACCGGAAATTGACGCCATGGGGTGCGTTGAACTCGGCTTGATCCAGGGAATCCAATGGTGCCTCATTTTTGAAAATCGGTCATACGGTTCAAAAGTTGTGTGTGTAAACACAAGTCCAACTTTGACCCATTGGTGGCGCTGGAGTGGTCTAATGGGAGACATGAAACTTGGTGTAGGTATAGAATCAACTGTCCTTAATGAGTGTGCCAAATTTCACAAAAAGTTGTCGAAGGGTTCTAGGGGCTGCCATTGACTTCCATGGAACAAGAATAATAATAATAATAAAACTAACAATAACAATAGGTTTCCTCCTGACGGAGGAAACCTAATAATAATAAAACTAACAATAACAATAGGTTTCCTCCTGACGGAGGAATCCTAATAATAATAATAAAACTAACAATAACAATAGGTTTCCTCCTGACGGAGGAATCCTAAATATAACTGCAAGCAGTAATGGCGGATTCCTCCAAACATTGCGAACCATTGAAAAATGTATATTCTTGACAAATTGGAACTGTATAGAAAAATCTATGCTGCAGAATTACCAATGGGATACCAAATCTGAAATATAATACCACCAGGATCCACAAGGGCCTTTATTTCAACTCAAGGAGTGAAGGGAGGGGGCTTGGTTAGCCTATCCATTCCAGAAAGCCTTTGTGCTTTAGGGCGTGGAATGTAGCGCCACATATGGGTAATGGTGGGACAGTTGTGGTTTGGTAATTACCCTTGGTCTATACTTTCAAAAAAGCTCGAGCAGAGAATACCCCCCGCTCTCAGGGTACCGAGCTTCAGCTCAGTCATGATGCTGGGATGAATGTAGGCCTATATGTAGAGACCAGGGAGACAGACACACCGGCCAGCTGCCCTGATGGGTCCGTGGTAGATCATTAATGCGGGTTGTATCCTACAACGCTCGTGGCCTCCGAGTAGGACATACTGCTGCTGATAGATCAAGACGTTTGGTGGTGGACACATTGCTGGACGAGAGTGACATTGTCTGCCTTCAAGAAACCTGGATGACCAAGCA